>NC_063357.1:9109424-9112174 GCF_021869965.1 Rhincodon typus | reverse complement strand
TCTAGGCCCGAAACGTCAGCCTCTCTGCTCCTGTGATGCTGCTTGGCCTGCTGTGTTCATCCAGCCCTGCACCTTGTTGTCAGAGATTTTTTTTTCCTCTGTTTGCACTACTGAAATAAGCTGGACTTATCTTTGTCTGTAGCCCTGAAGGAAGCATTATTTAATGTGTCTCTTACAGGGAGGACCACTGCTCCCATATCTGGGGTCAGCAGCTGCTGGTAATGGAAGTGCCATGGCCAATAGTGCTTGCAGATATCATTGAGCTATGTGCTGGCGATGGTGAACATATGGAGTATCTGGAGAAAAGGACAGGAAGGCAGAACACCAAAGACTCTCAACATAGACTACTAGTTTGAGCCTACCATTGGAGATCAGAGAGGAGGTGTAAATATTATTGAAGAAGACCTGGAGGGAGTGAGGAGATTCAAGCATCTGGGATCAGTTGAGGGAGAGATAAGAGTTTGGGGACAGAAACGTAAGCAATGTATTAGTTCTGGTTGGAATAAATGGAAGCATCTAGGACCAAAGGGCATAATCTCAGAATAAAGGGTGGAAATTTCACATTGACATGAGGAGGAATTTTTTCTCACAGAGGGTTGAGAGTCATAGAGCTGTACAGCACGGAAATGGACCCATCAGTCCAACACGTCCATGCCGGCCAGACATCCCAAACTAATCTAGTCCCATTTGCCAGCATTTGGCCCATGTCCCTCTAAACCCTTCCTATTCATGTACCCGTCCAGATGCCTTTTCAATGTCGTAACTGTACCAGCCTCCACCACTTCCTCTGGCAGCTCATTCCATACACGCACCACCATCTGTGTGAAAATGTTAATACTCAGGTCCCTTTTTAAATCTTTCACCTCTCACCTTGAACCTATGCCCTCTAGTTTTGGACTCCACTACCCTAGGAAGACGACCCTGGCTATTCACCCTATCCATGCCCCTCATGACCTCAGCCCCTGAAGCTCCAGGGAAAATAGCAACAGGCCTATTCAGTCTCCCTTATAGTTCAAACCCTCCAAACCCAGCAACATCCTTGTAAGTCTTTTCCAAACCCTTTCAAGTTTCACAACATCTTTCCTATAGCAGGGAGACCAGAACTGAATACAGTATTTCAAAAGTGGCCTCACCAACGTCCTGCACAGCCCCAACATGACCTCCCGACTCCTATACTCAATGCACTGACCCTTTGGAACTCCTTGCCACAGAGAGCTGTGGAAGAGAGAGCCCTTATGTATATTTCAGGCTGAGATAGATAGATAGATTCTTGATCAGTCGGGGAATTAAGGGTTATGGGGAAGAATGGGGGAACAGACACATGGGGCTGAAAGGCCTACTCCTATTCCTGTCATTTATGGTCTCAGTGCAATAGGGTGGTATGCAAAACCAGTACTGTTACATTGTTTGCACAACAGAGGGAGTTTGGGAGCACTGAAGTAGGCAGGTAGAGATTAAATGTTGTGTTCACATTTCTATGTGAGTGAGAGAGAGAGAGACTGAGAGAGAGAGACTGAGAGAGAGGAGGAAGACCAGGAATGGTTGGAAGGATGTGCTGGCAAGAACATAAATGCAGCAGGATTGGAACAGAAATGCGTAACTGATAGTGGAACATGAGGAAGGGCAATCAACCAGCAACCCCAAGTGAAATGAGAGAAATACAGCTCCTCTCAGCACCATCTCCTTTCACCCTTTTTGCAGACAACCAATGGATTGTGTCATCACTTCAGGTATCAGCCCCAAATGCCAAGTTAGTGAATTTGGTTTCACAATCTATCACAGTCCATGTAGGTGTTGAGTGGTCTGCTCCTGCAAGAACTCCTATTACCATCACCCCTTTGATCACTCCTATCTTCTACGCCATCACAGACATTGCTTTCTGTACTGTTCTCTACCTCCCAAGCTTTTCCCTGCCTTGGTACTTAATTAAAACTTGTTTACAGCTCTAATCTTTTCTGGTTCTAACAACAGGCCGAGGAACCAAAACATTTACAGCTTCTTTCTCCAGTGCCGGATCCTGACCTGCTCAGCGCTTCCAGCATTTTCTGTTTTATTTTTGACATCTGCAAAACAAAATGCAAGCAGAACCTACGCTCGAATCATGTCCTCCTGGTAGAAAATCTCCTGGACCGCGTCCTGCACTTTACCAAATTTCTCCTTCGGTTTCTCATAGACTGGCTCACGATTTGGAGGGAAAGCAGCGTAAACATCATACCAGCAAGGTTTCTCCGACTCCTTCATGACACCAGAGCGCAACAAATCCCGCACCCTACAGTTTAAAGCAAAGGCAAAGAGTTGGTGGATTTCTTCACTTATTTACCATAACAAACCGAACCGAACCCAAAGGCTGGATTTGCAAGAAAAGGTGTATTTTGCTCAGGAGCCCAGGATTTGGGAACTGGTTGCACAGAAAAGGGGAGGGGGTGAAGAGGGGTGTTCAGGTGCCGTTGAGGCACACGGCACAGGGACAGACCCTTCAGCCCAACTCGACCAGGTTACCTAAACCAAACTAGTCCCAAATGCCTGCCCGTGCTTGACCCATGTCCCTCTAAACCCTTCCTATCTATGTATCTCTCTAAAATGTTGTAATTGTACCCACATCTACCTTCCTTTAGCAATGGAGGAGGGGCAAGGGGAAGGAGGCAAAGGGGAATGGTGAGGTGATCTGAGAGTGAACGGGGGAAGGGGGTGATTGTGGGAGGGGGTGATAGTGGGAGGGGGGGAGGGGGGGAGGGGGTGAGGGCGGGAGG
>NC_063357.1:9098046-9108924 GCF_021869965.1 Rhincodon typus | reverse complement strand
GTTGTAAGATTCTATGAACAGTTTTGTTGCCTAGAACTCTACCTTCTGTGTATGTGGAAGTTTAAAAGCCTTACATCACCATCTATGGGGCTTAACAGGATTTGCAACAGTTGTGGGTCAGACAGAGTGGAAGAACTTTCAACAAGGAAATACTTCACCTGAAGGATAAAACTCTCACGAATGTTAAATGCCAACAAACTTAATTTTTTTTCAGAAATGTTAACATTATTTTATTCGCAGGATTCAAAATGAGGAAGTGTTCATTTATCCTCCTGTCAGAAAACTTGAGTAGGTTTCTCGAAATTTTGAGCAAAATCCCTCATTTTCAAGCCAGTCTAGACTTGACTATTCCAACACATTCCTGGTCAGCCTCCTTCCTGTACTGTTTTTCTTTTAAATTCGTTCACAGGATGTGGGCTTTGCCGGCTAGGCTAGCATTTATTGTCCAGAGGGTAGTTAAGAACCGAACACATTGCTGTAGGTCTGGAGTGATATGTAGGCCAGGTAATGATCAATCAGTTTCCTTTCCTTAAAGAACATTAGTGACCCGGGTGGGTGTTTCCCCCAACAATTGACAATAGTTTCATGGTCATCATTAAACTCCTAATTCCAGGTATTTATTGAATTCAAACTCTTCTGGGTTTGAATTCTGTCATAGCAGATGGTTTTTTTTTGCTGCTCCCACAGCAGGAGAACTGCAGAGGTTCAAAAAGGCACCTTCTCGAGGGCAACTAGGAATGGGCAAGAAATGCTGGCCAGCCAGTGACGCCCACATCCCACAAATGAATAAAAGAAAAACCATCTGCCACGCCAGGATTCAAACTCAGGTCCCCAGAACATTACCAGGGTCCCTGGATTAATAGGTCTAGTGATAATACCACTTGGCCATCTCATCCCTCAATTGCTGTACTCTCTATTCACTCAAAGGCATCTAAAACTCTGTTGTTCATGTTGATACATCAAGACTTCACCCATCTCTCCGAGGCTCACTGACATCTATTGGTTCCTGGGTAAATACCTACCCGGCCTCTCTCCTCTCTTTCTCTGGT
This sequence comes from Rhincodon typus, assembly GCF_021869965.1. NCBI lineage: Eukaryota > Metazoa > Chordata > Chondrichthyes > Orectolobiformes > Rhincodontidae > Rhincodon > Rhincodon typus. Next base: position 9,107,875 of record NC_063357.1, on the reverse strand, counting down.
ATCTCCCCTAAAGGTATCCGCACTCCTTTAATTCTGGCTTTTTGAAGTTGTTGATTTTGAGAGGAAGTGGTGGAGGCAGGTACAGTTACAACGTTTAAAAGACATGTGGACAGGTTCATGAATAGGAAAGGTTTGGAATGAAATGGGCCAAGTGGGACTAGTTTAGTTTGGGAAACTTGGTCGGCATGGACGAGTTGCTGTAAGATTCTATGACTGTATGAGTGTTTCACCATTGGGTGCCATGCATCCAATGTCTTAGGAAGCTTTGGAATTACCATTGCAACACTTTTCTGAATCCCTTCCTTCTTAATATGTTTCTCAAAGCCTTCCACTTTATAACAGAGTTTTTAGCCACCTATACTTCTTTATTCATTCACGAGATGAGGGTGTCACTGGCCAGGCAGCATTTATTGCCCATCTCTAATTGCCCAGAGGGCAGTTAAGAGTCAACCACATTGCTGTGGGTCTGGAGTCACATATAGGCCAGACCAGTGAAGGATGGTAGTTTCCTTCCCTAAAGGACATTAGTGAACCAGATGGGTTTTTCTGACAATCGATTCATGGTCATCATTAGATTGTTAATTCCAGATATTTTACTGAATTCAGATTCCACCATCTGCTGTGGCAGGATTCTAACCCAGGTCCCCAGAACATTATCTGGGTCACTAGATTAACAGTCCAGCAATAATACCACTAGACCATCACCTCCCCTACTAACATTGCTTTGTCTGACTTGTTGTCCTTCTCTAACTTGTTGTTCCTTCTTATTTTACTGAGGGGAAGTGGTAGCATCGTGGTAATGTCACTAGATCCAGAGGCCCAGGATAACTCTCTGGGCTTCTAGATTCAATCACATGTCCTCAGAGTATTGAATTCAATTAATAAAGTCTGGAATTGAAAGCTAGTCTCAATAATAGTAACTGTTGATTGCTGTATAAAATCCATGTGTTTTTTCTTATGCACTTTAAGGAAGGAAATCCGCCAACTCTACCTGTCTGGCCTACAAGGAACTCCAGAACCCAGGGACATAGTTGACTCTTAAATGCTGTCAGAAATGGCTGAACAAGCCACTCAGTTCAAGGGCAATAAGGGATGGGTGAAAAATGCTGGCCTTGCTCAGTAACCCCCTTATCCCATGAAAAAAAAGATAAGCTATTTGAGAAGCTTCAGAAGCTTTATGAATATAATTTGTTGTTGCAGGCTATTTTGTAACTTGATTTTTTTTCAGCACAGCAGCTAATGTTTATGAACATATCTATGAAGACTACAGCCAGGCAGCGTTGGTGGTCATGGCTTCAGAGCGTCAGTCTTGACTCAGGAAGAGGCTCTTTCAGATCGGAGTCAGAGCTTTGCACCTTCATATCACATTCTAGAGTCTGAAGGTCCAGGCTGAGGCTTGCAAACGCAATACAGAGTGCTGTCATTCAGATAAGCTAATAAAACAATGTCTCTTCTGTCCTCTCAGGTGAAGGTAAAACGTCCTGTGACACGATTTCACAGAAAAGCTGAGCTTCTGTTGGGTGTCCTGACTGGCATTTTTACCTCAGAGCCAAGATTACTGAGGCAGGTTATTGAATGCTTTTTGGGAGATCGTAGTGTGTGCAAATCTATTACTACATTTCCAATATTACTGTGATCAGAATCTAATCATACTTTACTGATGATGAAATATTTGAGTTGTCCTCAGGTTTGTGAAATGCAAGTTATTTCTGTACCTCTATTATCGTTGCCTTATATTTTACTATTTATCTTCATCGTATTCACTCACTCCTGCTACTTACCCACAGACATCACGTGCCGTATGGTTAGAAACCAGCTTGTATATGTGGCCTCTCAGATTTGTACTGTTGTCACTACCTTCTCAACCATTCCTAATTGGAAGTGTCTTTGAGGACGTGCTATAATTAAATTTAGATTAATGAGAAAAGGCTCAGTCATTGAGGTTCACCTGTTGAGCTCATTCAGGCTGTCACAATCTTCCTGCTACCATAGCACTAAAAATTGCACCCTGTTCAACTAGGATTTTATTTCTGGGTCAGAGCATTTGTAAACGGGGCTCCATGTGGAGTGTTGATGTATTTAAGGATGGTGACCATCGGCAGATCCCTGCATCCCACTGTATGATATCTGGGTGATGAGGGTGAGTAGTTGTAGTGACATTTGAATGTAGTGGGTCTCAGGGACAGCATCTCTGCTCCTCTGTACACATTGGGCTGGGCAGTGGTTGGTTGAATCATTATTTGCTACTTCTTTGATAACATACCTTTCAGTGTATGAGCTGCACCAGTGCCCAGTTTTACAGATAAAAGATTTGTTGAACCTACATCCATGGGCATTTAACCTGAATGGTGACAAAGCGTTCTGATGGCAACACTGTGCCAATGCATTGTTCGGTATGGAAAGTCTGCTCACTCTGTGTGCCCGTGGTTTGGGTCACCCTCATCATCTGAACACAGACATTTGTCTCGGCATTTTGTGGACCATGTCACAACACATTGGGCAGCACGGTGGCTCAGTGGTTAGCACTGCTGCCTCATAGCGCCAGGGACACGGGCTTGACTCCAGCCTCGGGCGACTGTCTGTGTGGAGTTTGCACATTCTCCCCGTGTCTGTGTGGGTTTCCTCCGGGTGCTCCGGTTTCCTCCCACAGTCCAAAGATGTGCCGGTTAGGGTGGATTGGCCATGGGAAATTGCCCATAGTGTCCAGGGATGTGTAGATTAGCTGGGGCATATTGGTCTGGGTGGGATGCTCCGTGTGGACTTGTTGGGCCAAAGGGCCTGTTTCCACACTGTAAGGACTCTATTCTAGGATTCTTCTATGATTTTATGGTAGGCGTGCCTGGGACTTTGGAACAGTGTATGAGTCTGGGCTATGTTTGTGGCTTTTCATTACTTTCTCTGATCTTAACTTTCTGAACCGGTGCTTCTGATGTCCTCTGGTGCCCCATGCCATGAGTGGAGCATTAGAAGCTGGGAAACTCTGGGAGCAGTAGTGAGACCCCACTGTTGGCATTGCTAAACCAGGCCCATCCGCATTGGCTGCTCTGCTAATGTTGACCGAATCACACATTGTGTGCAGGCATTGGGCAGAATCTTCACAGGCCCTGAGCGATGTGGGATTGAGGGGAAAATGTGGGCAAAGTCAAGTGAGGCTTTTCTCAACATACGGAGTAACACTTTCCACAGGATTTCCGCAAGACGTTGAGATGAGATTCTCACTAGGGAGCAACGAGATGCCTACAAACAGGGATACTTGCTGGTCATCAACCCCAGTAACACCAGATCTTGCCTCATTAATATGCAGCAGAAAGGATAGAAACTAGACACTGAGAATTCCCGACGCGAAAATTAGTGGTGACTCCAACTTACCGCCTAGTCCTCTGACCCTCCATCTTGGAGACTGGGTAGCATGGGGTTCACAGGGTTCCATCGCAGTGTAAGCTATCAGAGAGAAGATGGAGTCACCTATCCTGACAGAATGGAGAAGGCCATTAACCATCTATCTGTAGTGCTGGACATTCCCCCAGATGGATGAGGCCACATTGGCAGCAACCTCAGACCAGGCTGGCAGGTGTCTGGTTTTGCGGCCTCCTCAGCCCTTCTTGGGGATAGCGGCTATGCCCAATCTACCCTCCAGGTCCCTGAAAACAGAGCGGGCCACTGCTCTTCCTTGACCTTCAATATCCGGGACAGATGTCACGAATGGCAAATGGTGGATTCAGGCTGACTGTGCTTCTCTGGCTGCACCACAGTCTTTTAAAAGCAGTGCCAGGGATGCCTGTGTGTTCCTGGGTGTGCAAGCAGTGGATTGTTTCTCTGGCTGCAGAGAGTAGTGGGATCAGGCTGGCACGGGACAGGAGGGGCACTCGGGTGGAGGGACATGGTAGGTCATTAATGAGGCGAGCTTGGGACAACAGTGTGAGAAATCTCACTAGGCCTTATGGAGAGAAGACTCTCACTAAATTAAATGAAACTGACATTGTCAAAATATGGTAAGATTCAGCCCTCTGTTTTTCCAACAGTAGCATGTGTCTGCTCTGTTTCCACAATGCGACCTTTGGGTTGGTACAAGAGGTATATTTATCCTTCCATTGTAACTCAATGTTTCCATTGATTGGCTCTAACTCCAGTAGTTGCAATTGTGCTCCTTGTCTCTGATTTGATAAATAGTTTCTGTCAGCTGTTACCTAAAAGATGTGAATTCCAAATGGTGCGTTCAGAATTTGAACTTCCCTGTAACTGATTCCTGAGTGTTGACCATCTTTTATCTGACTTTTGAAGATAGTTATTGTTCTGTCTGTGGAGGCCTTCATTGTCTGTAACAATTTGAATCTTGATGGTTGGTTTATCTGGTTCAGGAATTCAGGAGGCTCATAAACACAATTCAATACCTTGTTCGAACAAGGTAAACTCAGATAAAATGACTGCTGCTTTCCATTTGAGTGTTGGAACTTTTGTGGCTTCTTAATCCTATAAAGGACTGTTGATGGGTAATCAGATTTTCTATTACAGCCCTGCTCAGCTTAATTTAGCCCCGAGCTGCAGTACCTTTGGTGACCACTGTCTCAGCTGGTCATAGCTTACTGCTTTTTTCCTTTATTCATTCACAGGATGAGGACATCACTGGCGAGGCAGCATTTATTGACCACCCCTAATTGGCCAGAGGGCAGTTAAGAGTCAACCACATTGCTGTGGGTCTGGAGTCACATGTAGGCCAGACCAGGTAAGAATGGCAGTTTCCTTCCCTAAAGGACATTTGTGAGCCAGATGGGTTTTTCCAACAATCGGCAATGGATTCATGGTCATTATTAGACTCTTAATTCCAGATATTTTATTGAATTCAAATTCCACCATCTGTCATGGTGGGATTCGAACCCAGGACCCCAAAACATTACCTGCTTCTCTGGATTAACAGTCCAGCAATGATACCACTAGGCCATTGCCTCCCCCTGGGCTGTTTGACTGCAATGGTAGTGCTGTTGTGCATTTTCTGGCTTGACCCAGGCTTATGGAACCCTCGTCCACAAAGCAGTGATTCAGGCTGGAAGAGGAACTGCAAACTTTAAAAGTAACATAAAACAGTAAAATGGCTCTTTTTTACAAGCTGCTTCTGGCTTTAACCAGATGGATTCTTCTTCTCAGCCCAGTCTGCGGTATTTTAACTTCTCCCTGATCCCCTGTTGGGGCAGTAAATGGTAGTAATTGAATTTCTCATGTATATGAGGTCTCTAAGTGTTAGCCTTTCCAGAGTCAGCTATTTACTTTCTTCGGTAGATGTTTACTGATTAAGCTTTCCCAAATTTGAACAACTTTACTGGGACATGGCATCGACCAGCTGAAGGATGAGTTGTCCTGGAATAAAGGTCCAAAGTACAGGATTCCTACAAAGCCAGAGGATCACTTAGACATGATGAGGCTTGATATTTATTTGACTTACACATCAGTTCTTTTCTTCTGTTCCATGTGAAGGATTAAGGCTTGTTTATTCTTTGTGAAATCTTCACAAACCATGTTACATTCTTCTCTTCAACACAAACTTATCAATCATAATGTAATCGTTCTTTCCTCAGATTAGCTCAAGGAATGGCACCAAATCTAACTTATACTGTACAGGGATAATGTGAATTGAAGAAATGGATATGCTTTGACAGTCTATTGGTAAAATAAATGGTGTATGCTATAAGTTGTTATGATTTGAGACTTTAGAATTTTAAAATAGAAGCAGACGTGTGGTTTCAATTTTGTGACGGCAGCTGTCTTTTTAAAGAGGTCATATGGAAAACTGAATTAGAGACACAATTTCTAAACAGGCGTATAATATGGCAAGTGCTTAGCAGGACCCCTGCAGTATTAATGGATGAAACATTTATATCACTGGGTTTATGACGTACAGCAAAAGAAAAAGGTCAGAGGCATTAGTTTAGTCTTGATTTGAGTTCAGTCGAATCAGGTTTTCCATTCACAGAATCACAGAGGTTTCCCACTGCAGTAGGAGGCCATTCAGCCCACTATATCCAGACTGGCTCTTCAAATGAGCATCATTGCCTCATGACAATCTCTTGCTTCCTTTCCCATAGCCTTGTACATTACATTCATAAATTAGCATGACATAAATAAATATATAATCTAGATTTCTATAAATAATTTATTCATATATTTCCGAACAGGGTTTCACATCAGCAAAGAGGTTTTAGTCTGTGAAACCCACAAGCTGTGAGAGTTTGTAGAGAAGTTTTCAAACTGTTCGAATGGAAAGGTGATTTAAACCAACAGACTTGGAAAGAAGCTATTTCAGCAGATGAGGAAGGAGACCTAAGATGAGTCATCTATGTAAGAAATGAAAGAATTGAGAATGGGAACGATTGTTCTCTGTGATTAAGGACTTGTAAAGGATATTGCTGTTTGTGGTAAAATCTTTCTGAACTGTTATATGTATAGCTTTGCTTTTTCTTTGAACAAACTTGCGTCCTTGTGTTAAAGATCACTTGCAGCCTCACGGTCATATGTTCAATGACTAACCCCAACAGCAACAGCTGCAAAGGTTCAACAAATGATCTATCGAATCAAGTTTCATTGTGGGACAGGACTTGTCCAGTATTATCACCAGCTAGGATCGTAGCAATCAGTAACAGCCTTCTTTAGATGAGACATAAAGTCAAACTGTCTGGTCTCCTGAACAGTGTAAAAGATCCAATGACAGAGACAATAAGGTGCAGGGCTGGATGAACACAGCAGGCCAAGCAGCATCATAGGAGCAGCTCTGCTCCTACAAAGCTATTCAGTTGTATTGATACAGAAATGTCCAAAAAGAGTAAAAGTGAATGGACCACCCATTTACCAAGGCACTGGACATGACAACACGATACCAAATCAATCTGAAAAAGTGTTTCTTAATAACATCTGGAAGAATTGTGCTATTGAGCAACTGCCTGACACAGACATACATACAGAATCATACCCTACAGAAAGTATCCCAGACACCATCACTTCTATCCCCCAGGGTGAGTTCTGCCAGTAGGCTACACTCAGCAGACATGCTGGCAATGTGGTACGTAGTCCAGAGGAAATCCTCAACATTGACTCCAAAACCAATGAAATCATTTGGCAGTTTGTTAAACACGGGCAAGGAAATTTCTGCTGATTTTTCATTTTACTGCTCTCCCACAGCTGATTCAGTAATCATCTATGCTGAATCACAGAATTGTTACAATGTAGAACGAGGGCTGGTCTGTGCATTATGTCTACACCAACACTCCAAATCAGTATCAGTTTTAAGAAGAATTGAAGTTAGCAAAGGCACAGCATGTGCACTGGGTGGGAGACTGCAGTGTCCATCACCAAGAATGACTAGGTAACATCACTACTGCCTGATGTGGCCAAGTGCTAAAGAACATATCTGTTAGTCTGGGCCTGTGGTAGGTGCGACAAAAGAAAAGATCTACCTGATCTTAACTTCATCAATCTATCTTGTCATCAATGCATCTCTCTGGGACAGGTATTGGTAGAAGTGACCTCTGCCCAGTTCTTCTGAAGACAAAGTCGCATCATTGACCTTGATGTCCATCTGGTTATGTGGTCCCATCACTGTGCTAAATGGGATACAATCAGAACAGATCTAAGAGCGGAGACTGGGCATTTGTGAGACACTATAGGTCATCTGTTGAAGATTAATAATTAATCAGAAATTTTAACCATTAAATCAGGGTATCATCCCTGATTCAGTGACAGGTGTAGGTTGCTGCTGTTCCAGATATGTCTCCTATCTAAAATATGAGCTACAAACCAAGTGAAACAAAACCCAGAACTACTTGCATGCAAAACAGTATTATTTTATTCTTATGTGGTAAAGTTTATTACATTACTAACATTTAAATTAGTAAAGTAAATAGTTGTGAGAAGAACTATAATTCAATAATTAAGAATATAATGAATGCATTATTGAATTAAGACAAAATCAAGATGACAGAGGAGATAATGTGATGCAGTTGCAGAATGTGGGAGCTCCTGGACACGGATGTGATCCATGTCAAAGATGACTGCTACTCAAAGAACTTAGCCTTAGAGTTTGAGTAGAGTCTGAGCTACAGACACTGACATATAAGGGTGTGGCAAAATTACGTGGAGTCAAACTTAGCAAGGAGTGAGATGGTTGTGGTTCTTGGAAGCCACTCACCCGTGCTTCAGAGCATAATTGCTGGTGTATGAAGGTAGTGTTGTAGGCCTGAATGTTTGCTGCTGCTTCATCAATGATCTTCCCTCCAGCATAAAGTAAGAAGTCAATGTTTGCTGATAACTGCATAGTGTTCATTACCATTTGTGATCTGCAGATACTGAAGTAGTCCATGTCCACTTGCAGGAAGACCTGAACTGCTTTCAGGCTTGTGATAATAAGTAGGAAGTAACATTCATGCCACATAGATGCCAGACAATAGTCATCTCCTGACAAAAGACCATCCAACCATCTCCTCTTCAGTAGTGTTACCATGGCTGAATTGTTCACTATTAATATTCTGGGAGTTACCATTGATCAGAAACTTAACTGGACCAACCATATATATTCTTTGACAAAAAAAGTCAGAGGCTGGGAATTCTCTGGTGACTAAATTATCTCTGGGCTCATCAAAGCCTGCCCACCATCTAGTAGGCATAAGTCAGTGCGACAGGATATTCTCCATTTGACTGGTTGAGTGCATCTCCAATAACACTCCAGTTCCAGGACATTAAGGACAAAATAGCCCATTTAATTGGATCCCATCCATCACCTTAAGCAGTGATTTCTTCTACATGAACGTACGGTGATAGCACTCTGTGCCATGCGCAGGATGCATTGCAGGAACTTGGTAAATATCCATCATTGCACATTCCAAACTTGCACCCTCCACTACCTAGATGGAGAAGGGCATCTGACAAACTTGGAATAGCGCCACTTGCAAATTCCACTCTAAGTTTCATTATCATCCTGACTTGGATCTATTTTATTGTTCCCTCACTGCTGCTGGGTAAAATTTGGGAACATTATTTTACTAACCACACACCAGATCAACTGCAGCAGTTGAAGGAACTGGTTATCCACCACCTTCTCAAGAATAATTAAAGATGAACATTGCCAGGACATTGAAATTCCACAAAAGAACTCTTAAAAATATCCTTGTTTAGACTTATTTATTCTGATTAAGTTCATACACAATCACTTGCCCTGGTCATACAGGTCCTGGTGCTCCGTAGATCATAGAATCCCTACTGTGTGGAAACAGGCCATTCGGCCCAAATGCTAAGGTTTTGAGATACTTGGTTAAATGGAACTTAGAATGCCAAAATCCATCAACGAATGCAAGAGTAACATCAAACTCCCAGCACTCTATTGTTGGTACTATCTGCAAAAACAGTTGTTGTGCATGGAATGCTGTGAAGTTGCTATATTTGTGTAGTAGGTATGAACTAAACTCACCACTGTTTGTTTGGTTGGTTGTTTCTTTAAGCTTGATGATTTCAATTTTGAGAACCCTTTTAATAATGTGTAATTGTTAATTGCAAACAACCACTGGCAAACATGGTGTCTCATTTGTTCGAGTTTCAGTTGTTTCTTCTTTTTTTTCTCTTCTCCAACCTAGTCTTATACTTTCCTCTACGCTTCTCATTCAATACCTGATTTGTCATTAAATTCACCTGTTCAATTTTACATTTCTGCCTTGGTTTGTTCACTGTCGATTTCTTTACCAATCTGCTAATGGCTTCAGGAGATATACAATCACTTGCTGTGCTCACTCAACCCCTGAGTGCCATGTTTCTCTCACTGTGCTGTTATCAGCAACTTCTCATGAGTTTTTTT
>NC_063357.1:9059387-9097546 GCF_021869965.1 Rhincodon typus | reverse complement strand
CTTATCCAGTCATTAGAGTCGTAGTGTCATAAACTCATACAGCACAGAAACAGATCCTTTGGTTCAACTTGTCCGCACCGACCAGACATCCTGATCTGACCTAGTCTCATTTGCCAGAATTTGGCCCATATTCGTCCAAACCCTTCCTATTCATGCACGCATCCAGATGCCTTTTAAATGTTGTAATTGTACCAGCCTCCTCCATCTCCCCTTGCTGATCATTCTATACATACACCACATTCAGGCCCCTTTTAAATCTTTTCTGTTTCACCTTAAACCTATGCTGTCTAGTTTTGGACTCCTCACCCTGGGGAAAAAGACCTTGGCTATTCACCCTATCCATGCCCCTCATGATTTTATAAACCTCTATAAGGTTACCCCTCAGCCTTCAATGCTGCAGGGAAAGAAGCCTCAGACTATTCAGCTTGTTCCCATAGCTCAAACCCTCCAATCCTTGTAAATCTTTTCTGCACCCTTGCAAGTTTAACTATATCTTTTCTATAGCAGGGTGACCAGAATTGAAGGCAGTATTCTAAAAGTAGATCTCTAAGATCACGTCATTATTCTAGACTCCAGTGAGTGGAGAGCTAACGTATGCATCCTTTTTTCCTATGATATGCTTTTCATTCCAGGGACCCCATCAGAATTACTTTAGAAGCAGTTCAATCTTTATTCCCCTAATCCAGAGACAAAACTGTTCACTGTGCTCCAAATGTAGTCTGACCAATACTCTACCTTTTACAGCGTCTGTAGAGAATATCTTATCTGCTTCTCTCTAATTCTGTATTCCATTCTGCCTGCAATAAACAACAACATTTTATTTGCCTTTCTAATCACTTGCTGCACCTGCACACTGACTTTGCACGTGATCTGTTAGGATGCCCAGATCCCTCTGTCTGTCAGTTCTCCACGAATTGCCCATAGTGTCCACGGATGTGCAGGCTGGTGGATTAACCATGGGAAATATAGGGTTACAGGCTTAGGGTCGGTGGGGGTGTGTGCTGGTGGTGAGTCTGGGTGGGATGATTTTTAGAGAGTCACTGTGGACTCAATGGGCTGAATGGCATCCTTCCACGCTGTGGGGATTCTATTAATCTATGGTTTGTTGTTGCATTGAGCAGTTCCACGTGGCTGGTTCCTCACCTAGCTCTGCCAAAATCTTCAAAAGCAAGGCAGAATTTCTGTTCTGTAAGGATGTTTGTGTGGTTTTGATGGCTGATGTGGCGGTGGTTTAGCAATTACGTGCCTGTATCTCCTGCCCCTGAAGTGTCTATCTGCCTAACTTTTTTATAGTGTCTATGGAGAGCTGCTTGTCTGTTTCACCCAAACACTGGGCAGTCTCCCTGGCCTGACCACGAGAGGATTGCAGTCCATGCCACTTGGAAGTGTTCTCTTTGCCCCTTTTCCGTTGTCACCTTGATGTTGACCAGCCTGTCAAGGCTTGTAATATTCACTCAGATGTCCTGACTCTACCACGATGCAGACTAAATGACGATCTCTAGCCCACGCTCAGTTAATTGGTCTCAGGCTGAGTGTGGTCAGTGGTGAGGCACAGATTAGGGATAAGGATGGAGCAGTTAGGATTTTCCATGATGAGCAGGAACACACGGATGTTGGATGAAGCATGGTTGTGACTTACACTGCAGGGCAATGGCTAATGTAGAATACATAGTACACGCACCTCAGAACCAGGCAAGTCAATCCCATGGTCTGTGCTGGCATCTGTCCTCCCCACTAGCATTCTTCCACCTTTCTTCATCTATCACCATTTAAGTAGCCATCTATTCCTTTCTCAGTTGTGTTTAAGGGGAAGGTAGGGAGGGATGCCTAAACCGATCACCACCTTGTGGTATAACAAGGTGTAGAGCTGGATGAACACAACAGGCCAAGGAGCAGGAAGGCTGATGTTTCAGGCCTAGACCCTTCATCAGAAATTGCCCATTTCTAATGAAGGGTCTAGGCTCGAAACGTCAGCTTCCTGCTCCTATGATGCTGCTTGGCCTGCTGTGTTCATCCAGCTCTACACCTTGTTGTCTCAGATTTTCCAGCATCTGCAGTTCCTACTATCTCTGATACCATTTTAACCCCACTGCGAAGCCTCTTCTAAGGATGCCTACCCTGAAGAAGTTACCCTCCGAACAAACCTCAGGGGATCTCTCTCCCACTGCAACTCTCTCGGCCTTGAAACTGCTCGACCATGTCCTGAAGCAAACCAGGTACCACAGCCACATCACTTTTCTTAATACCTGCCTACGGAACCAGATCATCCCCAGTGGACTACAGTCCACATTCAGGCCTTCCCAATTTGGCCCCAGCCGTGACAATGTCTACATTCATAGCATTGAGATCCTTCAGAAGTGTTTCTCCCTGCGACTCCTGAAACACCCACTCGCAGCAATGCGCCGGCATCGCCCCCATTTCTGATGAAGGGTCTAGGCCCAAAACGCCAGCCTTCCTGCTCCTATGATGCTGCTTGGCCTGCTGTGTTCATCCAGCTCTACACCTTGTTATCACAGACTTTCCAGCATCTGCAGTTCCTACTATCTCTGATACAATTTTAATCACCTTGTGGTAGCCTGTTCCATGTTGACTGGGTGAACAATGAGCTCTCAAGGTGATTTTCTGTATTTGTCCCGTTGGAGCTTGCCCCTGAGGCACGGGTGCATTGGTGATGTATTGGAGGGCAGCTATTCCACCCAGCAGAGAAGAGGGCATCTACCTTTTAGTAGAGGGCTGAGGAAGCGGCAAACAGAGAATATTGGTGTTGTGGGGGTGGGAGGCAAGATGGAACAAAGAGAAAAATAGTTCACTGGCAATAGCAGAAAGAATAAAAAGAGTGAGCATTTAGACTAATAAAAGGGCTTCTTTTTTTTTTCTTTTTCTTTTTCTTTTTGCAATTTACAATTTAGGTAAAAATCAAAATTGTCAAGTAACCGTTCAGTATTTTGGGGATCGAACCGTGATCTTTGAACTCCTCACAGAAGCAGATCCATTGACCCAATTGAAATTATTTCCCATGTCCCACTGAGTCCTCACCAGCTGCCTGGGCAACTGATCAATTCAAAAGTTAAAGGTTTTAAAATTGGAATACATTTTTCCTTTCTCTTCACAAGTGTAAATGTAATTGGTTTCTCAGCGGTTAGCTGGCTCGACCCTGAGAGATGGAAGATATGAGATTTGTTGGCTGCTGGAAGTGGAGTCACCACTTTGGCAAGAGCTGTGGATAGGGGAACGTAAACTGATGAAATGTCATCCAAGTTGTGTGGAATATTCCGGATGCTTTCCAGAGCGCACCATGTGTTACAGAGCTGGCACCCAGTCTGTCGCATCAAGAGGCACAACGTGTTTGGTTTAATTAGACAATCATATTTTGGAGTGAGAAACGAAGGAGGAGGGGAGAAAATAAAGAGGCTTGTGTTTTTAGTTATTGCTTCTATTCTGCCTAATATTTTTGTGCCTTGGTGCCAAGTGCCACTTTTCTGTCTGGAATCAGTGTGTTCCTTTGCCAGTCCTTCACTAGGAGGGCAAGGGAGAGACCAATTTTTGCATATTGTACTTCCACGTTCTTTCGGGAGACATTCATCCTTCTCCTCCCCCTCTTCCATCTCCACTCTGTTCCTCAGCTGAGGTAAGAAAGGAACATAAGTCCTGCATTTATATAGCATCTTTCACAGTCTGGGTGCTCCGTAGAATTTTTCGCAACACTGTCTCTTGAAGTGTCTTTGCTACAGTAATGTATGAAACATGGCTTGCCAATTTGCGTGTAGGAAGCTCCATCAATTAGTGAGGGAAAGGCAAAAGAGTGCAGCTGCTGGAACTCTGAGACATCATTGAAAATCTGTTGGTCCTGCACCAGGCTAAGAGTATCCATGGAGAGAGTGAGGGAGAATTAATCTTCGTCTCTCTACAGATGCCACCTTGGCCTGTTTTCAGTGGTGGTGTTTGAGGGGTTAATGTTGGTCCAGGACACTGGGGAAAAGCTTAGCAACTCTTTGAAACACTGCTGTGGGATCTTGAACGCTCACCTGAGAGGTTTGGTGCGACTGGCTTTCTGCATCATCTGTAAGATGGTATTCCAGCCTCCTCGGACCTGTGCTGGGAATGCCGTGCTTGATTTTGTGCTTGGATAGTTTGAATCTGCCTGATATACAGTCAGAGCGGTGACTGACCACACCTCCTGTGGGTTAAAGGACTAAAGCTCAACATGTAAATAGAATGAAATCTTGAGATGGTCCTCTGTAGAAGCCTCATATAAAGCCTTGCCCTGTACGGTGGGAGATGGTAACATTGAATAACTGGACATCGAGGAGTAGGCCATTCAGTCTCTTTGAGCCTGCTCCATCATTCAATATGATCATGGTTGATCCTCCAACTTGGTATCATGTTCCTGCTTTCTCCCTATATTCTTTGATCCCTTTAGCCTAAGAACTGTATTTAACTTTTTGAAAACAATCCATGTTTTGGCCTCAACTGCTTTTGTGACAAAGAATTCCATAGGCTCACCTCTCTCTCTGGCTGAAGAAATTTCTCCACATCAGTCCTAAATGACTTCAGCCATGTCGTTAGACAGTAACCCCTGGTTCTTGTAATCAGTAGTAATGCTCACTTGCAGTCTTGTCTCCTGCAGTATCTATCAGCTCCTATCCTAAATGCAATTGGAGGACAGGCACAAATGGTAATAGCAGATCACCAGGGACTGCATTATGTGCCTTCTTGGCCATTTGTGGTCAATGATGTGACCTAGTTCAAGGCAGGGATGTGGGCATCGAGATGTAATGGATGTGACTTGGATTATGATGGTTCAGTTGGAAGCAGCTGCACTCCACTAGTGACTGTTGAGTGATAACTGAATGAAAACAGTGTCAGTAAGAGGCCCAGTTCTATTCCTTGGTCTGAACTGAGTCAGTTGATGGTGCATAAGCATAGTGGACATGTTCCCGGGCTACTCATCCAGATATCTGCACTAAATTCAAGAGAGATTAAGTTTAATGAATTAAATTTGAAATAAAAAGCTCGTACAATTCTTTTGGGCATCCTCCTCGGGATGGAGAGACTCACACATCTTGTAGTGTGTGGCAAAACTGAGATAGTGGTGGAAAAGGAGGAAATGTTTGACAGCATGTGAAGCAGAACCGGTACAAGATTTGAGACCAACGAGGAGAAGCTGTCGAGGACAGTGAAGGTTGGAAAGCAGTGATCACCTGACGTTGTGCAACATGGTACCTGAGTAAGTGGAACTGAAACCATGCCAAATGGTGTAAAAGCCCATTGTCTACTTAGGAAAAGAAATCTGCTGCGCTTAGCCGGTCTGGCCTACACTTAAGCACATCGCTGTGGGTCTGGAGTCATCTCTTAATTAGCCTCTGAAGTGGTCATTTATATTCAAGAAGGCAGCTCGCCACCCCACTTCTCAAAGGATAATTTTCAGTATTGCCAGCAGCCTGCATGTTGTAGAAATAAATTTGAATAACTGGAGTTTAGTGTATCGCAAACAATTTCATTACCCAATGGCTATGTATCAAAGGAAATAGGAGCAGAAGCAGGCCATTCAATCCTTTGAGCCCTGCTGTTTTGTTTAGCTGGATTGCAGGCTGATCTACCTCAAAACCATTGTCCCCATGTCCCTTGATGACTTCCATATCCAGGGTTACTATCCAAGACCCATTTGCCTGCTGCAAGATCTGTAGGTGCATACAAGGTTAGGTGAGCTGAAAGCTATAACAGTCTGCCTGTGCTTCCCATTTGTGGCTTCTGGCTGACCATTATTCGTGTAGATGAGGTTACGTGGATAGCCCAGGGAGCTGAACTGTTCCTGTCTGGAGCAGAGAAAGTTTTATAAAGGAGATTTGCTCTCATGTAGATTTTCATAGGGACCTTGATATAGTGAATGGAGAGGATCCATTTCCAATGGCGCAGATCCTAAAATCAGAGGGTCAGTGATTTCCAGTTATTGGCGAAGGAGCCCAAAGTGACAAGAAGTCTGCGTCTGTCTGCAAGAATGCCTGCCTGTGAAAAGGTGGCGAAACCTGTTTCAATCGTAACTTTCAAGAGATTTCAATAAACACTTAGAAGGAGCAAAGAGCAGGGCCCTAGGGAACCATCAGGGGGAGTGGAATTAATGGAATTGCAGTATAGACACGATGGGCAGAATGGCTGCTGTCTTTGTGTTACATCGTTCTGTGGATTCTGTAGAGTCATAGAGCTGTATAGCATAGAAACAGACCCTTCAGCCCAACTCATCCATGCTGACCAGATATATCCTAAATTAATCTAGTCCCATTTGCCAACATTTGGTCCATTCCCTCTAAATCCTTCCTATTCATATAGCCATGCAGATGCCTTTTAAAAGTTGTAATTGTACCAGCCTCCTTCACTTCTTCTGGCAACTCATTCCATACACGCACCACCCTCTGTGTGAAAAAGTTGCCCCTCAGGTCCTTTTTTAAATCTTCCCCCTCTCACCTTAAACCTATACCCTCTAGGTTTGGAGTCCCTCCCCCCAGCCCCCAACCTGGGGAAAAGACCTTGCCTATTCACCCTATCGATGCCCCTCATGGTTCCTCAAAGCACTGGCGTGGGATTCAGGATTGCTAGTCCAAAGGCATTCCCTGTACGCTGTTGGCTCCCCCGGATGTGTTTTTAATGGAGAGGTTGCTGTGGGCACCTGCCCATCTTTACAGCTTGTTTCAACAGCCAGAGCTGGTATGTGGAACGACTGGCACAGACGCAGTGGGTGCCACAGGCAGCCAGTGTTTCAGAATGAATTGCGATGAGATCCACTTCTCAGACCCTTGCTGGTGAAACAGTGAGCCTTTCAGACTTGTGCAGGTTTCCCACTCACTAACGTGTTTGATACTCGAGCCCTGCACCCTGCTTCCCCTTCTCCCAAAACCCATACTGAATGAACAGAAGGAGCACACGTTGGAAGGTCTTGTGGAAACTACCTCGAGCAACCTCGCTGCTGCAGCTTCCTGCTTTCTGGGGTTTGTTTGACACAACAGCGCGCTTTACATCGATTCTGTGCAGCAGTTAGAGTACAGCACTAACGTGTAAACAGCCTTGAAAGAAACTTTATATCACTGAGCCGAATAACCATGGACAGCTCATGGGGGAGTATGTGGGGCGGGTGGAATCTACATTTGTATAGTACCTTTCACAACCTCAGGGCATCCCAAAGTGCTGTACAACCGGTGAAGTAATTTCTTGAAGTATTTTTGCTGGAAGCAGGACGGCCAGTTTGCACACAGCAAGATCCCACGATAATAATGACTGGGTGACTCCTGTTTCTTTCCGAAGAGCTGTTGGAGGGATGGGCAATGGGAAGTCCTTTGGATATGATGCCATGGGATCTTTTGTGCTCAACTGTGAGGCAGCACAGTAGCTCGGTGGCTAGCACTGCTGCCTCACAAGCGCCAGGGACCCGGGTTCGATTCCACCCTCTGGTGACTGTCTGTCTGTGTAGAGTTTGCACGTTCTCCCCATGTCTGTGTGGGTTTCCTCCGGGTGCTCTGGTTTCCTCCCACAGTCCAAAGGTGTGCAGGTTAGCGTGGATTGGCCATGCTAAATTGTCTGTGGTGTCCAAGGATGTGCAGGCTAGGTGGGTTAGCCATGGTAAGTGCAGGGTTACAGGGATAAGATACAGGGATGGGTCTCTCTTCAGAGGGTTGGCGTGCACTTAGTGGGCCGAATGGCCTCCTTTACACTGTCGGGATTCTAGAGAGTTACTTTCTTCACATCACATCTCATTCTGCGTGAGCGTATGTCTATCGCTACCTGCGGATCATTCTGTTTGTTTCCAAAGCAGGGAGCTGGAAGAGCTGTCCTCGAAATAATGGCCCTGTGTGTGTGTCCCCTGTTTAAACTGTTCAGTCTGAGTATTGGCCACTGAGGTAATGCCTCATCTGGCTGCTCTGACAGTGTGAGCAGTCCCGTGCTCCATTATAAATGTCTGCACCAAGCACTAGATTATTGCACCAGTCAGGGACCAGTCTGCAGGTAACATTAACATCTTCACCCGGCTTCGAGGATCTGCAAGCCCTCAAGGGAATCTCCATTCAGCTGCTTGAGTTGGTGGCAAAACTAATTAGCAGGACCTTGACTTTTGGTGGGGTACTGTCACAAGCTATAGAACCTTCCCTAAGTGAATCTACCAATTTCGATGCTGTTCCCATTCCTTTAGCTCAGTCTTGCTGAGATTAAAAAAAAAGCCAGTTGATTACTTGACTCGAATCTGAGACCAGGCCTGGGCAGGCCAAATAATTTGCAGTGGTTTTTCAGATTTACCGAGTGGGCAGGGAAAGGACCTTGCAAATATTGTTGGCTCAAGGAATTCCAGCTAAATCTGACTTGCACCTCAGCCTTTGCCTTTGCGAAGATAACAATGTGCTTCATCAAGGGACCTACTGTACAGAAGCTATGAAGTACTTTAATCCATTGTGAAGATGTGATGATTCTGTACACAATAGATTAGCACTGCACCATTACAATCTGTCCAAAACCTGTACGCCATCTACAAAACAGGAGTGTGATGGAGTACTCTCCACTTTCCAGGATGGGTGCAACTCCCAACAGCACTCAAGTAGCTCAACACCACAAAGGTAAAGCTGTTGTAGTCTTACCAGACCATAGGGCTGCTCTCTCTCATTAGAGAGAGATAACTGGTGATGTTTTAACATGAGGGTCACTGTGCCTCAGGCAAGGGGTGAGGTTTAGAAGGAGAGTCCTTTATGGTAACCTCAGCCATCGCAGGATTTGAACCCATGCTTTTAGCATCACTCTGCATCACAAACCAGCCATCCAGCCACCTGAACAAACTGACCAACACCATTCAGAACAGAGCAACCCACATGATCAGGATATATCCCATCCACCACCTTCAATGTCCACTCCCTCCACTACTGGCACATAGTAGCACCAGTGTGTACTGTTTACATGATGCACTCCAGTAACTTGTGAAGGCCCATTCAATAGCACCTTCCAAACCCACATTCTATACCAACTAGAATGGGGGCTGGGAAATCTAAATGGGATCCAGGCTGTAATTTTGGGATCGTGAGCTTTGAGGCAGCAATGGCCACTGTGGAGCTGGGACTGAGTGCTAACAGCTACAAGGCCTCTCTAAATCTTGTCTAACGATAGATGCAGCCTCGTGGAGCTGCAAAAGATTACTTTGAGAAGGGAGTTTAAAACTAAACCCTGGTGTTTAGATACTTCACAATGCACTTCAATTCTTCTCCAACTCCCCCAGATCCCCCCACCATCCCTTCCCTGGAAAACCACAGTCAGCACCATCTGCAGGTTCCTGTTTGAGGCACTACCCATTATAACTTGGCACTATATCCCGTTCCTTCATTGTCTCTGGGTTAAAATCTTGGAACTCACTCCCTGACAATTCTGGTTGTCCGTATACCTCGAACGCTATAGCAGATCAAAAAGGGAGCTCACCGCTAGCTTCTTGAGGGCAATAGACACTGGTCCAATGAGTGACATACTCATCCGGTGAACGAATAATGTTTTTTTTTGAAAAAAAAAAGTCCTGGGATTAATGTAGAGCTGGAGTTCTGTCCAAAAGCAAAATCAGAAATTGCTGGAAAACCTCAGCAGGTCTGGCAGCGTCTGTGGAGAGTAAAAGCAGAGTTGACAAAACCTTCTGAAGAATGGTCGCTCTCAGCAGATGCTGCCAGACCTGCTGAGCTTTTCCAGCAATTTCTGATTTTTGCTTCTGATTTCCAACATCCGCAGTTCTTTGTGGGTTTTTTTAGTTCTGTCTACATTGTTGCCTTGAGTACTCCCAGACCAGATACACCACTGGGTTCATTGTTGGATAAAAACCTCACTGCTGTCAACGGTGTGTTCACCTCTAATCTCCAAGCATGGCTGCACCAAGTAGCTTTGTGGCCTCTCATGTGAGATCTATCAACAGCACGAAAAGAACCCAGATTTTCTGGTCATTATCACATTACTGTTTGTGGAAACTTACCATTTGGCTGCTACATTTCCAACACTACACTGACAATGCTTCAAGACTACAAGTTGTGGTCTCCCTCCTACAGGAAAGATCATAGATCATGGAATCCTCATAGTGTGGAAACAGGCCCTTCAGCCCAACAAGTCCACACCAACCCTCAGAGCACTCCCCCTATAATCCACCTAATCTACACATTCCTGAATACTATGGGCATCAATCCACCCTAGCCTGCGTGCACATCTTTTGGACTGTGGGAGGAAACTGGAGCACCGGAGGAACCCCACACAGACACTGGGAGAATGTGCAATCTCCACACAGACAGTCGCCCGAGGGTGGAATTGAACCTGGGGCCCCTGGCGCTGTGAGGCAGCAGTGCTAACCACTGAGCCACCGTGCCGCCACTAAAAATGTGCCAGTTTAACATCTGTTGTGAAACTTGCAAGGGTTCAGAAAAGATTTACAAGGATGCTGCCAGGGTTGTAGGGTGAGGCTGAATAGGCTGGGGCTATTTTCCCTGGAGCATCACAGGTTGAGGGCTGACCTCTTATAGAAGTTTATGAAAATCAGGAGGGGAATGGATAGGGTGAATAGCCAAGGTCTCTTTCCCTAGGGTAGGTGAGTCCAAGACTAGAGGGCATAGGTTAAGTTGAGCAGGGAAAGACTTAAAAGGGATCTAAGAGGCAACCCTTTCTCACAGGGTGGTGCGTGTATGGAATGAACTGCCAGAGGAAGTGATAGAGACTGGTATAATTACAACATTTTAAAAGGCATCTGGATGGGTATATGAATAGGAAGGGTTTAGAGGGATAGGGGTCAAATGCTGGCCAATGGGACTAGATTTATTTGGGATATCTGGTCGGCATGGATGAGTCGGACCGAAGGGTCTGTTTCTGTGCTGTAAATCTCTATTCTGTGTGACTGTACTGCATTGGCTGTAAAACCCTTCAAGATGGCTACAAGTCTTGCTCTTCATTTTTCTTTCCTTCCCCTCTCTTTCTTTTTCCTCTCACTGTGTTCACACACCTGTCATTCAAGCAAACTAGGGGCCTATTATTCACTACATGTGTTGTTACTGTTGAGTTTTGGTGAGGAGAGCAGCTGGTGCATCATTCTGATGAACAGTCATTGTCCTGAAACCTGTGCTTTTCTCTCAGTAAAGACATTATGTGACCTGCTGAGTATTTCCAACATTTTCTGCATCTATTTCAGATTTTTAGTGTCCCCTCCTATTTTGCTTAGAGGGACGTGTTAACTCAACATAAAAATAAAGTTGCTCAGTGTTGTAGATCCCACAGCCCTGTCTCAAAATTGTGTCTTATTTCTAGAGTATTCCCTAGGCTGGAATGTTCACTGGACATAA
Source organism: Rhincodon typus (assembly GCF_021869965.1). Lineage (NCBI taxonomy): Eukaryota > Metazoa > Chordata > Chondrichthyes > Orectolobiformes > Rhincodontidae > Rhincodon > Rhincodon typus. Next base: position 9,086,219 of record NC_063357.1, on the reverse strand, counting down.
CATTATATATTTTTTTTAATGGGGCACTGTCCCTTTTCCCTGGTGTGTGGATTTTCAGCTAATACACTGCACTGGTTCCACATCCAAACAACATCAAAAAAAAGTTTTCCTCTTAATGCTTTTCACCTTGATCTCCTTTTGCTCCTTTTCAGAAACTGCTGACCCCTGGCTGGGCCATTGGTGCTATATGTATCTTCTTCCTGTTTCATCCTGACCCTAGTCAGTGTTCTGAACAAACGGGGAGGCAAAGGCCTCGTGGGATTATAACTAGACTATGAATCCAGAAATTCAGCGAATGTTTTGGGAATCCAGGTTCAAAGCCAGCCGTGCCAATTTGAATTCATTAAAAGAATCTGGAATTGAGGGTCTACTGATGATCATGAAACTCTTGTTGATTTGTTGCGGGGGGTGGGGGGAGTGGGTAGGTGCGGAAATCCATCTGTATTCACTAATGTACTTTTCCTACCCTAAACTGCCATCCTTACCTGGTCTGGCCTACGTGTGACTCGAGACCCAATATGGTTGACTCTTAACTGCCCTCAGGGCCATTATGTATGGGCCATAAACATTGGCCTAGCTAGTGATGCCCACATCCTGTGAATGAATTAAAAAAGAAATCAAAGGGGCTGTGTGTAAAAGCACACCTGAAATACCCAGCAGGTCTGGCAGCATCTGCGGAGAGAGAGAGAGAGAGAGGAACAGAGTTAATGTTTTTGGGTCTGATGTGACTCCTGTTCAGAACTCTGCTGGACTCTTCTGAAGAGCAAAACATTAACTCTGTCTCTCTGTCTACAAACGCTACCAGATCTGCTGAATTTCTCCAGCGTTTTCGGTTTTTATTTCAGACTTTCAGGACTTAAGAGTACTTTGCTTTTATTAGCATCATCCCTGATCCCAGTCCTGTCTGCACAGCAGGGTGAGTTACAGAGAGAGTGACCAGAATTTGTTGCGTCTCTTGGCTGGGTTGCTGTCCTCTGCAGAGGAGTTGGGTAGCAGGTTTGCACTGCAATCCTCCTCGTTTCTAATTATATCTCTTCTTCGTGAAACAAGGTGATGAATCTGCAAATGTCTTCCATAAGTTCAACGCTCACTGCACAGTGATTAGTAAAAATATGTCACATGCACAATTGGCTCATATATACTGGCGTGTACTTGTGTCTACACACTGAGGAAAAGTTGCACAGAAACATTGCTGACTGAGTGCAGCAACCATCACTACCTCAGCACTTTGTCCCAGTTATTGGCTTCTTGTGTTGTATCAATTGCTGAGATTCTAGTCGCTTTATCCCAGTTATTGGGTGCCAGGTAATTTTGTGTCAATTGCTGTTATTTTGTTTTGTAGTGATTGCTGGTATCCACTTGTGTTCCACCAATTAAATGAAACCTGATTTACTTTGCTCATTATTTGTTATCATTAGGTGCCTCGTTGTCTTTTATGTTCTCCTGTGTGGTTACTCTGTACTGATTATTGCTACCTGGTTACTTCAATGCTGCTCCACTCTTGTATAGCATTGACTGTGTGTATTAATGAAACTCCAACAGTTTGTAACTGTTGAGTGAATGCTAAGATTAGATTGCACCCTTGTAATCTGTCCCTGGTGTCTTTTTTTTGCTGGTTTGCTAGTTTAATTTTGTGGAGGAACAATATTACGTGGGTTTTTTTTATATATAGGATGCATCCATTAGTACATACGCCTACATTTTATGTTCCAACCTTTTTACGCACATAATTCCCTCAAGGGAAGGGAAGGCAACTCTGATGGTATGACTGCAGGTTCATTGAGAAACTGTGAGTGTGTGCTAGGTGAAGGGGAGAGCTTTGTGTACAATTCAGTGCTGTTGTTGGCAGGGATGAAATGCCAGGAACAAAAGCAACTTGCATTTAAATAGCGTATTAAATGCAATGTAAGGTCGCAATATGCTTGGTTTGCACTTCTCCAACCTGATAGTCAAATGCCTGGAGAGACTGAAATATGAGATGCCCCTGTGTGTCAGCTGAGCCGTCCTGAAAGGACATGGGGTGGCCATTTAAAATTCGATACCATATTATAGCTATGTGTTTCATGTAAAGTAAACCAGTTTATCAGTTTAGGTGTCAACCCTTGTATCTTCCGGCCACCCCCACCACAACGGCTCAATCAAGCCATGAAAGGAGGGAAGGCAGGCTTGCATGGTGTAGCACATTTCTCAACCTTTGATACCCATTAGCCTTCCATTTGCAATGTACCATCCGTGGATGCTATAGAAGTTCCATAGAACCCCTACAGTAATGGAAACAGGCCATTCGGCCCAACAAGTCCACACCAACCCTCTGAAGAGCATCCCACCCAGACCCATCCCTAGACACTATGGGCAATCAAGCATAGCCAATCCACCTAACCTGCACATCTCTGGACTGTGGGAGGAAACAACAGCACCTGGACCAAACTCAAGGAAGAAGGTGCAATCTCCACACAGTCACCTGGGTGTGGAATTGAACCTGGATCCCTGGTGCTGCGAGGCAGTGCTGCTAACCACTGAGCTGCCGTGCTGCCCAGCCAATATTTACACAGCGAGCTCCCATGAAAAAGTGCAGTAATGAGCAGGAAATCTCCTTCTTCGATGAGGTTGGCTGATAGACAGACAAATATTGCCCAGGGCATTGGGGAGAGATTCCATGCTCCTCTTTCATGTCAACAGAAGAGAATACAAGGGGGTCTTTGATCCCTGGGATGAAGGGGTTAGAATATGAGGAAAGGTTGAGCAGGTTGGGCCTATACCCACCAGAGGTTGGAAGAATGATGAGGTTGGCTGATGAACAAATATTGACCCAAAGAGACCTGTCTGTTTCCTCTCCACCTATCTTCTCCTCTGTCCATCTTCTATCCGCTTCCCCCTCTCTCCATATTTATTTCACAACCCCCTTCCCCTTCCCCTCCCCCATTTCTGATTAAAGGGTCTAGGCCCGAAACATCAGCCTTCCTGCTCCTATGATGCTGCTTGGTCTGCTGTGTTCATCCAGCTCTACACCTTGTCATATCATCTGTTCCTGTTGTGTCCTTCCATTGTTTGTTTGCTTTCCAATCCTCTGGGACTGAGGAATCTTAGAAGATTATTACCAGTGCACCCAGTGTTTCTGTAGCTTGAATCCATGGAATTGTAATCAGCTGTCAAGCTGGGTTAAGTGAAGTATAGTCAAAGCTGAGACGGATGATTAATCAGAAAGAGAATCAAAGGTTCTGGGGGAAAATGCAACAAAGTGTTGAGGTTTATGAGACTGGCCATGACGTTGTTGAATGGTGGAGTAGACTTGACTGGTTGAATAGCTGATTTATGCTTCTATATCTTATGGTCTTACCTGCTGCCATTGTCCTCCTCGATGGTGGGTTAATGGGTTTAGAAGGTGGCATTGAAATGGTGTACACTGCTGCTCCTGTGTGTTGGTGGAAAATAAAGTGCCAATCAATGCAGGCAGCTTTGTCCTGGATGTTTTTCTTTTTTAAAAAAAATTCATTCAAGGGTTGTGGGTGGTATTGGCTGGATCAGATTTATTGCCCATCCCTGGTTGCCTTTGAGAGATGAGCTGCTTTTTGAAGCACTGTAGTCCATTTGCTGTAGGAGCAGTCTGTTCAGTGATGGAGGTTCCAGGATTTTGACCCTTCAACACTGAAGGAACGGCAATGTATTTCCAAGTCAGGATGGTGAGTGGCTGGGAGAGGAACTCGCAGGTAGCGATCCCATGTATCTACTGCCCTTGTCTGTGTGGTCTTGAGTTTGGAAGGTGCTGACTAGGGAGCCTTGGTGAATTTCTGCAGCACATCTTGTAAATGTGAGATGTAGAACTCCTTGAGTATTGTTGGAGCCGCACTCATCCTGGCCAGTGGGGAGCATTCCATCACATTTGTGCCTTGTAGGAGATGGATAGGCTTTAGTTAATTGTTGCATAATTCGCAGCCTCTGACCTCTTGTAGCCACAGTGTTTACATGGCTGGTCCAGGTCAGTTTCTGGTGTGTGTTTGAACCAGTGGAGCAGACAGACTGTTTAACCTGTCACCTTGAGTTGCTCTGTCTGCTGCCAACCCTCCCAGCGACAGCTCCATAATCGCTTGCCTTGTGCTGCTCAGTGTGCTTTCTCCAGTCGCCAGGCCAATTGGAAGGACAGCATCTCTCACACTCCAAAGTCTGAGAGCGCGCGCACACACAAAAAAATCTCTCACGCCCACCATTGCACTTCGCTGAAATCCTGGCGACAGCACAGATTCCTCAGTTAGTGTCTGTGGAATAAATCATTCTTGTGTCAGAGGGTTTCGTCACTGCAGCAAGTGGCTCAGCGATTGACAAGCAGGCAAGTGGCTTAACAGGAAGTGTCGGTGCTGAATGATTTAGGTATTATTGTTCCTGAGCAGGGCAAGGGGAAAAAGAATGAGTTGTGAAGATTAAAGGCCCACCACTTTGAAATTCGTAGACAATGCGATTTGGGTGAGATCTGCCCAGGACTGGGTTAGGAGCATCAGTCCTAGTCTACAGTAGTAAAGAAATCAAGGAATGTGGGGACAGTGGCATTGGAGTTGGTGATGAACTATGATCTGTTTGGATGGTAGAGCTGGCTCAATGGCCTTCATGGCCTTCTGATTTCCTGTGTTTTTTAAAGAGAGGTTCTAATCTATTGTAGAGCCCCTAGTTGACTCTGTAGAATAATGGACTCCTTGGCATGTTGCCAAATACAGTGGAGTAGACATTATACTTTTACTGGACAGGCCCTGGTTAGACCACACCTGGAGTTAATGGGCACCACACCTTAGACAGGATATGTTAGCCTTGGCAAGAGTAAAGTGCAGTTTTATCAGAATAATATTTGGGCTCCTGGTAGAGATTAAACAAAATCTTTGCTTGAGAGGTAACTTGAGCTTTTGTTTAAGGTGTGGAAGGGCACTGATGGTGCAGAGAGAGAGTGAGAGAGAAACTATTTCCTGCTGGTTGGGATCATTGGACTAGGGAGGAGGAAAATTAGAGCCAGATCTTTCAGGATCGGAACTAGGAAACATTTCTGTGCACAAAGGGTGGCAGAGGTTTGAACCAGTCCTTAAGAAAGAGCAATTTATGTGATGGAAGTTATTGACAAAGAAGCAACCGCACTTTCATAATTTGGAGTATGTGTTGCCCACACTAAGCTGGCCACTTGCAATATTGTCACATCATTGTACCACACCTTCTGGCTGACTCCCCCCCCCCCCCCCCACCCGCCGCTGCAAACCGGCTATTCTGCTCATCGCTGTGGCTGCATCTGACCCATCCCCCACTTGGGGCCACACCACTGTAGACTTCTTGGGCCATGTCAACATCTTCCGTAACTAAAAACAAAACTCTCTGGTTCACTAAGGATTTTTCAGTGATGGGGTGTCGCCATCCAGGCCAAAATTTGTCACCCGTCCCTAATTGATCTTACACTGAGTGGCTCCAACAGCCATTTAAAGGGCACTTAAGAGCCAACCACGTTGCTGTGGGACTAGTGTGACATGGAGGCCTGACCAGGTAAGGACAACAGATTTCCTTCCTTTTAAGGGACATTAGTGAACCAGGTCAGATTTTATTATGAGATAACAGTGAGGAGCTGGAGGAACACAGCAGGCCAGGCAGCATCAGAGGAGTATCGACAGCTCTTACTATCTCTCGGATTTTATCGTGATCAATGTTTTCTTGTATTGAGGTAATCCTAGAGATACCATTAATTAATTTAACATCCACCAGCTATCGTGGTGAGGTTTGAATTCATGTCACAAGGCTGTTACCTGGGTCTGTGGATGACAAGCTCAGTGACACTACCATTGGAGCTGTATATAACATTAGTTAGGCTATAGCTGGAGCACTGTGTGCAGTTCTGATCACCATGTTATAGGAAGGATGTGGTTGCGTTACAGAAGGTGCAGAGCAGGTCCACCATGATGTTGCCTGGACTGGAGTTGAGAGGGATCTGATTTGAGGTGCAGAAAGTTCTGAAGGGCATAGAGAAACGATAAAAAATTCTCTCTTGGTAGAGGTTACAGTAACCAGGTGCATACCTTTTTAAGGTAAGGAATATCTGGAACTTAGTGTCTGAAAGATGGTAACCTTCAAGATGTTTAAGTAGTACTTAAATGAGCACTGTAATGTACAAGGCTATGGGCTAGGTGCTTAATGGGCCGAAGGACATCTTTCTGAGCTGTAAAAGCGTTCTGACTCCGTGACTACTGCACCTCATCTCTTCCTAGGGGGCCAGAGTGCGAGTGTTGAGCAGATTCACCAGAGCGAAGGCGATCTCTGATTACTCGGACAAAAATGTTCCCATCTGTGTTATGTCCTGCAGATATGGACAGTGGCGGTGGAGGTCCCAACTTGCTTCCCATCATGTGGCTAACCAGGAATCCCTCCCCTGGCTGGTGGTGTGTGCTGGAAGGATTTGCGGTTTGATGGTCAAACTGTTTGGCTGTGCCGTGAGCACATCTCCCTGAGCCGTTGGGTCCTGCAGTGGGACTTCAACCTGGAGCCTCTGCTTCAGAGGCAGGGGCGCTACCCGGTGCACCACAAGAACCCCTTGTCATCTGAATGTTATTAGGGCTAAAGTGATTAAATTGTGAAGACAGGTTGCAGAGACAAGGATTGTGTCCCCTTGAATATAGGGGATGATTGAGATGCTTAAGATGACTAACAGCATCAGTAAGAGAGAGAGACATTTTTCCCCCAGTGGGAACGAGCCCAGTATGGGGGCATGGAGGGGGCAGAAGCTGATCATCTAGAGCTATTCAGGGTTGAAATGATGAAACACTTCATCACACAAGGAGGAATTGCAAATCTGGAACCCTTTGTCCAGAGAAAGCTGCTGAAAGTTGGAGGTCAATAGGAAAGTTCAGATTTTTGTTTGACCAGGGTTTATGGGTTATGTAACCAATTGTACGTTGATGGAGTCTTCAGATAAATTAGATCAGCCATCATCTAATTTATCAGCAGAACAAGCCTAAGGGACTTAATTGCCTCCTCCTGTCATACAATCCTTAGAAACAAACTTGACTGAAATTTCAAAAACTTCACGATTTAGTCTTCCTGAGCCCGCTGCAGGAACATGAAGTATGAAAAAGACTGACTTCCAGCTGGCTGCTCTCACCGATTCAGTCTCATTAAATGTGTGTTGTGTGCTTTTCCTGTCATTGCTCAGCTAATTATAACCTGTGCAGGGAACTGCATGCAAGCTTGTGTTACACACATTTGGATGTATTTTTGATCCCTTGATGTTATGAGCTCTGGGCACTTTCACCTCTCTGTGTTTACTTTGTTGGAAGTTTACTTTGCAGTCATTAGCGCCCAGGTGGTGTGACAGGAGGACTGAAGAGGTTGGGTGTATGGTATGGGGAAGGGTGGCGTTGGTTTAGGATCATGGAGAAGCTGTTGGGTGCCATGGTGGAGGAAATGGTGGGACCATGCAAGGCAGAGTGTGGTTTGTGCAGGAGGGGGTTGGATTTGGGCAGGCCTAAATAAAGCTGCAGTTAATTTTCTTTCATGTGTGTACACGATCAGAGGGGTCAGTGTCACTCAGTTGGCTGGATGGCTGGTTTGTGATGGAGTAACACCAACAGTGTGGGTTCAGTTCCCACACCAGCTGAGCTCACCCTGAAGGGCTCTCCTTCTCAACCTCTCCCCTCGCCTGAGGCATGGTGACCCTCTGGTTAAACCACCACCAATAAGAAAGTAGCCCTATGGTCTGGTAGGACTATGGTGCCTTTATCTTTACCCTTAGCACACTGTATGAGCGTTTGAATTAGGAGCAGAAGTAGACCAAATGGCCCCTTCAGCCTGCACCACCATTCAGTATGATCGTGGATGATCTGTTAATTCCACATTTCCATGCTGTACGATTCTATCTGCCAACCCCCTATGACCACTTCCTCTTGCTTACAGAGAGTCTACTCACTGTTACCTTTAAAAAGTTGTCCCAGTGAGGTCCTATACTGAAGTGGACGGTACTGAGCACATCTTATGCCTCATTATTATCCTTGTCAAGCGGATGACGTGCATTTGTGACATAGCCCAGTGAGCAATAAGACTATTGTGTACTCTCTGTGACCTAGGCAAATCATAGAAACCTAGGAATAGGTTTTTTTGGCCATTTGAGCCTGCTGCACCATTCAAAGTGATCATGGCTGATCATCCAACTCAGCACCCTTCTCACTTTCTCCACATACCCTTTGATCTGTTTAGCCCTACGAACTAAATCCTGAAAACTTTCAACATTTTGGCCTCGACCACTTTTTCTGTGGCAGCAAACTCCACAGGCTCACCACTCTGACAGTTCTCCTTAAATGGCCACCCCAAATCCCTAGATAATCCTAATGTAACAAGCATGTAGTTCAACAACCTCTACACTGAAGCCTAGCACCGCAGCAAGGATTCAGGTTCTGCCTTAAACTCTTGGGTTGTCAGCTGTGGGAACTCCAAACTGTATTTACCCAGTCGAAGCACTGGCCGGAACCTAGAATCAGTGCCACACTGGGAGTTTGTTTATTCCCAGGCATGTCGTGCCTGTTACACTCCAAAGCAATTGTTGGACACTTCACAATGGCCAGGCGCGCATGTCAACATTACTCAGGATCAATAGCTGTTCAGCTGATTGGATACCAAGAGTGGAGCAATGCAATAAGACTGTGATGGGTTCTGTTGATTAGTTTGGAACTGATTGAGAGGATCACAGCCAGAACTCTCAAGAAGGGGCTGACTCCTTAATGGTAATGTTAAATGCTGTGATTTTTTTTCAGGTAAAAAGAAAATTTAGGGCGACTATTTTTAGAGAGTCTTCTGGCTAATTAGCTGATCGGAGCTGGCTGTAGATGCACTTTATGGCTGTCAGTCATTGCAGGTTCCATTTGAGTGGAATCTCTGATTAGCCGATTAAGCTGTGAAGTGGGTAATGGCTGCCTTTGCCGTTGCCCTGTTCCCAGTGGTTCTGTGGGGGCACACAGACCGAAAGGCACCAGCTATCCAGTATTAAAGACTGGTTTCTCGCTTAAGCAGACCCCACCTGTGACTTTAGATTCCTCCCAACCCTGCAGCCTCCCGTCTCTGCCCACAGCCAGAGACGGTCTTTGGTTTGTCTGGGTATTTTGCCCCAATGGTACCATCCTTTACTAGCAGTTTCTGGACCCTTTGACCTCAGGGCCGGCTGAGTTGAGATGTTAATATGACTATTCTGGACTGTGAAGCCAAGAACTGCAGATGCTGGAATCAGAGATAACAAAGTGTGGAGCTGGAGGGACACAGAAAATATTTTCTGAAGGAGAGTCCCTACCCGAAACGTCAGCTTTCCTGTTCCTCTGATGCTGCCTGGCCTGCTGTGTTCCTCCAGCTCCACACTGTGTTGTTCTAGACTGTGACAACAAGGCGCAGAGCTGGATGAACACAGCAGGCCAAGCAGCATCATAGGAGCAGAAAGGCTGACGTTTCGGGTCAGGACTCTTCTTCAGAAATGTCAGCTTTCCTGCTCCTCTGATGCTGCCTGGCCTGCTGTGTTCCTCCAGCTCCACACTGTGTTATCTCTGACTCCAGCATCGGCAGTTCTTACTATCCCATCATTCTTGTAAACCTACGTTATACACCTTCTTAGGCCAGTCTGTCCTTCGTAAGGCGTGGTGCCTAGATCTGCTGTCACTCTCCAAGTGGGGTCTTTCTGGAGTTTTGTATAACTGCAACATAACTTCTACATCCTTATACTCCATCCTCTAGATATAAAGACTAGTATTCCATTAACTTTCTTGATTATTTCCGCACCTGAACTGCCAAGTCCCTTTGGAACATCTCTCTGAATGTCATTGCTGACAGGATAGTGAATTTTTGAAATTCTGTGTTCCAGAGTTCAGGCATTGAGTATCTGTGGTAGGGTTCTAGAGACGACTGATTTCAGGGGATATGGGGATAATGCAGGAGGATGGCATTGAGGTAAATGATGATCTAAAGTGGTGGAGTAAGCGCGAGGGGCTGAATGGCCTACACCTGGGTTCCTATACTATCCCCTTACTGAGTGTGAGAGAGCCTCTCCCGTCCCCCACCCGGGATGTCAAGTGTGGGGTTACAATTCCTGTTGAAAACTGCATCCCTTGTGAGTGTGACTGCGTCCTGTGTGTGTGTGTGTGTGTGTGTGTGTGTGTGTGTGTGTGTATGTGTGTGTACCCATCGATAGCCCTGACTTGGGATGCCTCCTGTTGTTGAATGAACCGCTGATGGCTTGCAGAGTGAAGATTCTCCCCTTCTTTTGGAGTACTTGCCAGACAGTTGTGGCATTGTACTCCCATAACAGTTAGAGACACAAGGAGACAATTTGGACAGAGTGGGGGATGGGGGTTTGTTTTGTTGCTGCTGTGGTACAAAGGTTTGACATTGATCTTCATGTCGATTTTTGTGAAGTTTTTGTTTGAGGAGTTTGGTTTATGGTAATAAGCCTGACAATGGCGTCACGGGGGAGAAGTGGCAAGGAGCAGCTACAGAGTCTGCCAGAGTGAATTAACACAGTTAACAGTCACCAGCCTGGTGAAGCGTACTGGGTTAATGACTGAATCTTTCCTGGTATTAATTCAGCTGTTTCACCCAGTCACCGTTCCCAGTTGACACAGTTCTGTACTCAGTCTGTTTAAAAACATCACATATTCAGGGGTGGCGGGGAGCAAGAGAGGGAGGTGGGAGGTAATGGTTGGGGGGGAGGGGGGAGGTGGAGGCATGGTGGGAATGGAAATTACAGACGGGGTGGAGCAGGAAGTGAAGTTAGACGATGTAGTTGGTCATAAATCTTTTCAACGCAATTGTTGCAAGACTAATTCTCTAATCCTCTGATTCCTAATGCATCCTTCTGTCTCATGGCCAAAAATAGAGCTGAATTTTCCATTTCTTTTAGGCCCATGCTATAAATAAGGGTTTACTCCATGTGCCTAAGCTGTGTGTTATCTGACCCACACGGCCTGTGATTAAAAGGAAGCGGCACACACACACAACAACTGCATCATGTTGGGAGGGAAGGGGGACGTTTATCTTTCCCTGTGTAAGTGTTACTAGTTCCCGCTTGGAACTCCAATTGGAATATTGCACACAGTTCACACTGCTCTGCCTTGACTTTTAAACAAAGAAATGTCATTAAAATTAACTGGGAAATGCCGATGGGATTACCCTCCTGTTTGACGTGGCAACACACCAAGCGTAAAATATATCTCCACACTTTTTCAGCGCTTCACAAACCCACCACCATTTCCATCCAGAAGGACAAGGGCAGCAGATATATGGGACACCACCCCCTGCAAGTTCCCCTTCAAGGCGCTCACCACCCTGACTTGGAAATATATCACCATTGCCTCACTCTTGTTGGGTCAAAAATCCTGAAGTTCCCCCCCTTAAAGGTATTGTGGGTCTACCTACATCACCTGGACAGCAGTGCTTCAAGAAGGCAGCTCACCACCACCTTGAGGACAACTACAGACTGGCATAAAATGCTGGCCCAGTCAGCGATACCCATGTCCCAAGAGTGAATTTTAAAAAAAAAAAAAAAAAAAAGTTTGAGCAGCCCCCACACTTCTCGTAGTTGGTCTTTAGCCTCCGCTTTCCTGATGCTGTGGTCCAGGCTGCCATATGCTTCTGGTCTCTCAATACACAGCCCAGGCACTGAGTCAAGTTTGTCCCAATCCAGAGTTATCATTTCAGTTCTGCTTTCAGCACCACCTTTTTTGAAGGCCCGGGTCAGGCCCACTGCTTCCTGTGGGAGTACCACTGACTCCTGAGTTCATGCCGACCCTCCGAAGAGCATCCCACCCAATCCCTGTAACCCTGCATTTTCCACGGCTAATCTGCCTAACCGGCACATCCCTGGACAATTTAGCATGGCCAATCCACCTAACCTGACTGTGGGAGGAAACGGGAGCCAACGCTGAATGCAAAAATTTCACGTTAACAGTTGCCGAGGGTAGAATCAAACCCGGGTCCCTGGCGCTGTGAGGCAGCAATGCTAACCACTGAGCTAGCATACCACCCACAAATTTTTTTTATTATCACTGACACATTTATTGTGTGATGCAATCATGTAGTTACTGTGGCTTGTTGACCTATGGATATTTGAACTCTGCTTTGAAATAGAATTAGAAGAATTCATCAGTATTCTCGAAATAATCAATTCCCCTTTAAACTTAAAACCTCAACACAGAAGGAAAGTATTAAATTCCTTGATAACTCAGTTATTAAATTGGTACAAGGCAAGAGGCATAAGTTAGCCACACACCTTTTTTTAAAAAAAAAAATTGGCATATTTCTGCACACAAAAAGCCATCATCCTAAACACAGCTTCCACAGACTCATGAGGGTGTTTCCATTGTATATGCCCTCAGTGGTGTTTGTCTGGGAGACAGTGCGGACTTGGGATGTTGGAAGATTTTAACCAGGCGGTTACTACCCTTTTTAATAGCATCTGAGATCTCAACCTCCAATTTAAATTTAACAATTACACGTTCATTACACTATGATCACTATGTAACCACCTCTTTCCCCCACCCCCCGTATGCTAGCTCCTTTACTTACACAGCCTTAAGCTAGAGATTCAGCATTTATTTGTTAAGAGTTGTTACCTGAGTGATTTCAAGTTATTTTGGGATCTTGGTTATTTGACAGGGTTTTAAACTGTTGGTCCACTGTCGGCTCCTTCGCTCCCATAGCCATGATTATGTTGCATGACACCAGTTGCTTTCTCTCTCGTGTTTGTTGCTATTGAGAGAACCGGCCAGTGATTGGAGGAGATGCTCCTCACCATTCTCTCCCATTCTAATATTGGGAGCAACAAGTCATTGATTCTTTTGTTTGTTTTCATCAATTTTCTGTCTGGCTTTCTTGTGATCTCTGCCTCTTGCGTGCTGGGGGAGGGGGGTCATCACTGAAACCACCCCGAGCATGCTGACACCAAACCCCCAGTGATTGTCACTGCCAACTGATCTTTCTGTGCAGCCACCACTTATGCCACCCACACTGATTTGTCACTGCCTCTCAATTGATCTCCGCCCCATCCCCGTTGATGTATTTTGCACCCCCACCCCCACCACCTCAACCCAAACAAATACTTCCCAAGGAAAATGAAATGCAGGAGCAAAGGGCGGGCTGGAGAACTCCAGGAACTGTACAGGGGTCTGCCAGTAAGAAGCCTTCATCGCACAGAGACCATTCAGCCCATACACCTTGTTACATCCCTCAGCCCGACAACTTTACTTCCTTGAAGTATCCTCCCAGTCTCATTTTGCAATAATATATCTTCCCTGCTTCCAGCCCCTCACGGGCAGTGAGTTCCAGCTCATGGCCACCTGTTATTAATGTTCCCTTCAACACCCAGTGATCAGCACACTGACGTATCACCTTGGAGGTCCACGTGGCGAAAACAAAATTAGAGGGAGCGTTGCTTGCTCATAAAATAGTTCTTCATTACTTTTCTTACACTAATGTCCCATGGCCGTTATGCTATCAGCGAGCGTGACCAGCTTTTTGGTGTCCGTTTTGCCTTAACTTGATTATAACCTTGGTAGAGTTGAGGCTGACGATGGTGCCGGAGATGAATACGGCTCCTTCCTAAAGTTTCCTCACTTGTGAAAGTGAGACCTTTGGTGCTTAGTGATTTAGTGAATTCAATCCGTCGTCTTTTGGATGAACACAGGTGTCCCCTTTTTCTCATTCATTCATGGGACATGGGCGTTGCTGACCGGCCGGCGTTTAGTGCCAACCCCTAGCAGCCCTTGGTTTGCTCGGCTATTTCAGAGGGCAGTTGAGAGTCAACCGCATTGCTGTGGGCCTGGAGTCACATGCAGGCCAGACCAGGTAAGGATGGCAGATTTCCTTCCCTGAAGGGCATGAGTGTCCCCTGGTGGATGGTGTCTGGGCATTGTCCTGAGAGTGAGAGGAGTGAACTGGATTGCTGCAGAGCTAAGGTTAAACAGAGGTGACCCAGCTGAACAGTGTGAAATTCTTAGCACAATCCCGGGATGAACAGTCGGATGTTAATGCTCATGTGATGCACACGATCGTGTGTGACCTCAGCAAAATTCTGAAGGGTGGTGGGGGAGGGGGAAGAGAGTGTTCCCTTGACCTTCCCAGTGGGAGGGGTTATGGGGTTAGAAGGTGCTGGCAGCAGTTGTGCCTCAATCAAAGTCATTTTAGGAAAAAGAAAAGGAAATTATTGAGTACTTGTCTTGCTTTTTATGGGAGCTTGCTGTGTGACAGTAGGCTGCCATGTTTCCTACATTGCAACAATATGGGATCCCCTTTGGGGGGCAGTGGGGTGATCCTCCCTTTCCAGGATAGTGCTGAAAGTGGAACTGCAATGGTGACATTTCAGGAGTCACTTTTTTGCTGTAAAGCTCTGAGATGCCTGGTTGTCACAATAGGTGCTATAGAAATGTAAGTAGTCCTTCTTGACCACCACATTTGGAGAGACATGGGCAGGCCCTGACAGGGTCCTGTGGCCTGGTGTGTCAGGCTTGACCATTCTGAGATCTGAAAGCCGGAAGTGCTGCAGAAACTTGGCCAGTGTGGCAGCGTCTGGGGGTGAAGAGAGAAATGGTTAACGTCTGCTATGACTTCTTCAGGACTGGAGTTAACTCTTTGTTTGTTTTGTATTCCTCGCACGCTCTCTCTTTCGCTCACCACAGACACCTACCAGGCAGTCCATAGTTTCTCCGGTATTCTTTGTTTTTTATTTCAGATTTCCAGCATCCGCAGTGTTTTGTTTTGATGTAGTCACTTCCAGAGGAATGGTGGCATCTTGCTGTTCAACAATTTTCCTTCATTCCTTCACGATCTTGTGAGGCCGTTGCCAGATGACTGTAGCCACTGGACTATGCTGTATCACAGAAGGTGGCTGACACAGGGGCCTTGCTGTCTGAGACTGGGCGGGAGTCACTTGGGAGAGTGAGAGAGGGAGCGCGAGACAGTGAGAAAGAAAGAGAGCGCGAGCGAGGAGAGGGAGAGACATCCACATCCACCCCTCTTAAACCGACTGTCAGAACGTTTACCTGTGTACCAGGTGTGCTTTGGACGGGGAAGTAGCAGCTTTTGCTTGACCTGGCACAGGATGGCTTTGTCCCAAGGTAACAGAAAGTACTGTACCATGGACCGCATTGATAGCCCAAGGAATGTTCAGTACTGTACATAGATGGCACAGTCCTACACTGCAGGACAGAACACAGGCTCCTCAAATTCACTGGGTTGGTACTGGGCAGCACCAGGCTTGCCATTTTCAAATTTTTCTTGTCCCTGTCTTATTTTATAAAACAATTTCGTAGAGTAACTGCTGATCTGTCAGGCTGTTTTTTTGGTTTTCTGGCTTGAGATTTGTGGTGGGAGCCCTCGTACTCTCGGCGCATTGAGTCAATTCCGATTAGGATTGGCGTCCCATGTTGTGTTCTTTCACTGCCTCCAAATCTAGCCATTTCCTTGACCCAACTTATCACACTGCCACAGACACGACCTCAGCCAAGACAGGGTACAGAGGAGGCATTGGCCTGGTCTCCTCTTTTTCACTGTCCCCAGGTCAGGGTCATGCTTTACAGTGTTCGGCAGCATGTATACACACGCATATGTGTGTGGCGAATGCTTATGCACCATACTGCATATAGACATGTGCTTGCACGCATGCACACGTACTCACTCGCACCTCCTCTTACTTGTGCTTGCACACGCATTTACCCACACGCACTCACGTGGATGCACACTCGCACACATGTCCTCTGTTGCTCCCTGTGTCACTCATCCCACCCTCTCCCTCCCCCATCTCTCTCGTGCTCCCTCCCCCTCACGCTCTGTCGGGTGCTCCCTCCCTTGAGGGACTAAATGGCTGTCTTCTGTCCCTCATTTGTACACACTTGGGATGTTTCTGTATCGTTTATTCTCCCCAGTCCCATGGATGAGGGACTAAGGATGCCTGAAAGCTGGCCAAGAGAAAATATACAGCATTTTCCAAAAACCTCATAAATCAGTACACTGTTTCAAATTAAAATGCACGTGATATTTATTTCAATAAGACAGAGCAGGCCTATTTCTGTTGCAATTATACGTTCTTTTGATGTCAGTGAATGATATTGAGAGGGAGCTGTATCTCTTCAGGTGCCTATTTTGTTGTGCTGTGCTATTGAATGGAAAGATGTGATTTATGGAGTGTGTAGCTGTTGTTGTTCAACTTTAGTCATTTATCAGAGAGAGAGCAGTCGTGGGGGTGGTGGTTTGGGGGGGAAGAAAAGGAGAGCAGACGCCAATGTTGATAATTTTGAAGGTTTTCAAAAACCTGGAATGGCTGTTGTCAGTTTGTCAAGAGAAGTTGTTTTTCAGGGATGGTGAGGGCCTCTCGTTTCACTTGCCTGGTCTCTCATGCTTGATAGGGAACCACACTGTTTTGTTTCTGTCCTCCCTCAGTTGATTCCTTTTCCTTCCTTTCCCCCTTACGGCTGAGTTGGCAAACTGAGGTCCCACCTGCCCATCAGATCTGTGTGGAAGATCCCACAGCACAAAGTGTGGAATGGCACGGGAGTGCTCCCTGATGATGTGCCTGGTACAGAATCCTCAACCAGTGCCACGAGAATTTGTCATGCTGTTGTTTATGGGATCTTGCTGTGTGTTAATTACCTAGCATGTTTCCTCTATCACAACAGAGGCCACATGTCAGGCGGTCCTATCATTGGTTGTTAGGTCCTGAGGTAAATAAAATACCAGCCTTGCTTTACTCTTGCTGCCTTTCCAGACCCAAGGCGAGTGAGTCGCCCGGGGGTTGAGTTCCGTGAAATGTGGAGGCTTCTGGATCTTTCCTTCTCATTGTCCTGAGTGAGGAGTGTTTGGGGGGGTTAAGAGAGGGTAAGTGGGAGTAGACGGGAGGAGAGGGAGGGGGAGAGGGAGGGGGGGGGGGAGGGGCGGGGCAGGGTGAGCGGGGGGACAGGGTCAGGGTGAGCAGGAGGGTGGGGGAGTAGAGGTCTAGTTGAAGTCCTGAGCCTGAAAGTGCAGGGTAATAGACCAGGAGGGGATTGCGAGATGGGAGTATATGGGGAAGAATATCCAGAGCATGGGCACCAAGGCAATGGGGAGCCTGGTCACCAAATCGTGGAGGAATGGAAATTAGTTGTGCCCAAAGGGTCAAGTTTGGAGCCCTTCCAATACTATTTCAACTCCTTTTCTGTCAAACTGAGAATTGGCTGCACAACAAGTGTGTAAAGAGGGTGATTTCAGCAAAGCTGCTCCCAGGATTTGTGAGGAGAGATCCAAAACCCCTCAGCTCACTGTTAAAATAACAACACCCCACCCCACCCCAATCTCACCGTTAAAATAACAACACACCCAACCCCCCCCCCCCCAATCTCCCTGTTTAAAAAACAACACACCCACCCCGCCCTCAAATCCACCCACCCCCATCCTGCGTGACCTTTGCCCCTGTTGACAGTACAAGTAGAACGTACAGAGCGAGGACTGTGGCTGAGGTTCAGCCAATGACATCAATGGAACATTCCAAGGACACCATATCCCCTCAGGAATTCGCAGCTTTCTTTAGAAATATTCAGATTTAGACATTCTGGCCTCCTTTGTATTTCCAACATTAATTGCCCCATCGTTGGTGGCCGTTAACACTAACCTGAGGAATTCCCTCCTTAAATCTCCTGCTCTAGCTCCCCCATCTTTATCTTGCGCTCTCTCTCTCTTGCTCGCTTTCTCACTCTCTCTCCATCATATTTTGTTTTCTAACTCTCCTGTGAAAGTATCTTGGGGATGTTTAGTTACAGTAAAGTGTTACACAAGTTGTTGAAGGCTGAGTTTTCCAAAACGTCACCCACAGAAGACAGCTCTGAGCCCTGTTACTCCCTTTGTGAATTCTGATGGGATTCTGAGCATAAATCGTGGAGGTCTATCCCAGGTCAATAAAATTCACTGTGATTTTGAGGACTCCAGGATATTCTATCCTGGCGGCAGCTAGTCTCCTATGAAAGGGGAATCATATGGTCCTTGAATAATATTAAGGAGTAGAAGCACTATTGTTCCATTCAGGAATTACTCAGGTGGCTCTGAGGTAATTAGCATGCTCCCAATTTAGAATTGGTTGATTTAAGTTAACTCCCACCCCTGAATTTGTGTTACAAATGAGCATTCGAAGTTTGTTTGGCCATCTCATCCATTCCCACCATCAGTGGCATGCCAGCAGTGTGTTCTATTGAGAAGGTGCACTGCAGAAATTCACCAAAGACCCTCACAGCATCTTCCAAACCCACGACCAATTCCATCGAGTAGGACAAGGACAACAGGTACATGAGTTCCCCTCCATGTCACTCACCATTCTGACTCGGAAATATATCACTGTTCCTCTGTTTCGCTGGGTCAAATCTTGGGAATTCCCTTGCTTAACAGCAAGGTAGGGTTGCCCACACCACGTAATTCGCAGAGATTCAAGGAGGCAGGTCAAAACCACTTTCTCAAAGATGAACTGTAAACCCTGACGCTTTTGGTGCTGTCCATGAGTTTAACAATTGTGTTAGGGATGTGATGATGCAGACCTTGAATCAGAGGCTTGGGTTTGAATGTGCCTCAAATCGATAAGTTGAACATTTCCTCATTTTGGTGGTGGTGAGAATGAGAGTGGAGTTTGAGGAGAGTTCACCTGTTTGTGTCAATCCAGCTAAGTTGAGTCGAAGACCTGAGAATTTTATCTTTGACCTTGTTTGTCTCAGCAGACTGTGAGCGTTTGGGAGAAATGAGTGCTCTCTTTTTTTCCACGATTCTTTTCCTCTTGGAAAATCCAGTCAGCACTGAACTGTCCTCCCTTTAGAAAGTATGGCAGTGGAATTGATAACTGGAAGTTGGCTGATGTTAAATGCGTATAACGGGCTATGGTTGAAAAAGAACAAAGTTGCATGCTGGCAGCGAGATGCTGAGGGAATGTTTGGCATGTACGTCACTGACCATGAGCCTGTGATTCGAGGATCACAAACCTGGAAGATATTTATGTAAGCAGCATTTGAAAACATTTAGCTATGGAATATTTAACATCAGTGGACCTATCAACCCAGTTCCTGGTGCATGTAAGTGGATCATTAACATTCTCAGTGTGTGGCCTGTTATTAGTCTGATGAATGTGTAAGAGGAGGAATATTTGATCTCAATGGGTAGCTTTTCCACTCTTCACTCAAACATCTGAAGTTCAGTTTTGAGTTTTTCTTGCTTGGATTTAAGTGTTTAAAGGACATGGATTAAGTTGCTTGGTGCTGTATTACAATTGGAACCCCAAACTGAAGGGCAGACAATACACACTTGCATAAAGTGGCAACAGGTTGTCAGGGTGGGTTAGCTCAGTTGGCTGGACGGCTGGTTTGCAATGCAGGGTGACGCTGACAGTGTGGGTACAATTCCCGCACCACTAGCATGAAGGCCCTGCCTTCCCAACCTCTTCCCTCACCTGAGGTGTGGTCACGCTTTGGGTTCAACCACCATTCCCCTGTACAGAGGGGACTGTAGTGACTTTACCGATTTTAAACTACCAGGAACGATGTTACCTTGCAACATGGTTAAAAGCCGTATAGACACTCGGCATATTCAATCCATTTCTTTCTGCTGCTTGACCTTGAATGAGAAGGAAAACTTTCACTTTTCACTCACTCTTCACCTTTGCAGCTGGGATATTACTTGTGAAGCACGGTTGTTGTTGTAGTGCAGGGGATAGTGCAGTCAGTTGGCACACAGCAATGGCCAGATTGGGCTGGCCAATTAAAATGAGGCTTTACGTTCCTTAAATGCTCTGACTCTTGGTCGCTGGCTCAGTCTGGGCAGTTGAACTGATGGGCATGGTTTTCTGTCAGAGCTGATTGACTGTACCTTGGGCAATTCCATTGAGAAAGGGTCTCCTCTGTTGTCTGTTTGTCCTTCTCACAGTGCTGCGTTTGCTGCATAACAGAACAGAACCTGGCCACCTGCAGACTGGAGGAGCAGCACCTCATATTCTGCCTCAAGAGCTTACAGCCTGATGGCCTAAATGTGGATTTTACCAGTTTCAAAATCTTCCCACCAGCCTCATCCTATGACCAACCCTCCCTCTCATCCCCGCCTCCTTGTCCTGTCCATCTTCTCTCCCACCTATCCGCTCCTCCCACCTCACTGCCCAATCCCTACCACATCCTGCCTGCACTCACCTATCACCATCCCACCTACCTTCCCCAGCCCCACCCCTCCTCTCTCCATTTATTTCTGAGCTCCCTTCCCCCTCCCCCATTTCTGAAGAAGGGTCCCGACCCGAAACGTCAACTTTCCTGCTCCTCTGATGCTGCCTGGCCTGCTGTGTTCCTCCAGCCCCACACTGTATTATATCAGGAACTGAGGAGCTGTTTACAAGTGAATTTGATTGGTTCTCTGCTAACTAAACAGGTTGGAACTGGAAACAATTTCCAGAGACACTGAGACACACAGGAGCATGTGCTGTTGCTCACTAGCAGAAGCTGCCTGTTCTCTGCAGTTTGAAAACTCAGTTTTATCTTGAATAAAACGAGTTAAGTTTCCTGCAGCAGTTGATGTGACTTTTACATTCATACATCAGACATTTTCCAACTGAATCAGTTCCTCTGCACATCTTACAAACCAGTGGAAGTTTCCAGAGAAGGAACTGAACACCAAGGGTCTGGTTTGCCCAAGAAGGATCATCTCAACATTGGAAACAGGAAGCAAAGACTGATGAACTGACTTTCTTGTTATTTTTCTATTACGCCAATAATCTGTTTTCCTTTGTTTGTCTGCGTGTGTAAGGTGGAATTTATAAGGGAACTGCTAGAGTTTGAGGGATGACCTTTAGAGGTTTATGAAATCGTGAAGGGCATAGAAGAGGTGAATAGCAAGGGCCTTTCCCTTTAAGGTGGCAAAGTTCAAAACTAGAAAGTGTAATTTTAATGTGTAAGGACAATGATGTGAAAGGAATCTGAGGGGCAACTTTTACCACACAGAAGGTGGTGCATATGTGGAATGGTCTGCCAGAGGAAGTGGTGGATGCAGATGGTTATAACATTTAAAAGACACTTGGACAGTTAGGTGAATAGGAAAGGTTTAGAGGGCTACAGGCCAAATGCAGGCAAGTGGGACCAGCTTAGTTTCGGAAACTTCGTCGGCATGGGCTAGTTGGACTGAAGGTCTGTTTCTGTGCTGTGTGACTTGAATAGGTAATAGTGTTAAATGGCAATAGTTTGTATCCATTTTATCTGTAGGTACAATTGACTAACTTGCAATAAATAATAATTCTTGGTTTGTGCAGAAGCCTGATTTGTGTTTTCTAGCAACCTTGGTCCGAGAGTCGGGGAAACTGGGACAGCGTGCTTCCTAAAATAAAAATAACATTTGGTGCAACTCCAGAAAATTGGGCTCGATTTACAGTGGGTCGTAACACCATCACAATTCCACCAAATGCTGTGGTGGGATTTG
Source organism: Rhincodon typus (assembly GCF_021869965.1). NCBI lineage: Eukaryota > Metazoa > Chordata > Chondrichthyes > Orectolobiformes > Rhincodontidae > Rhincodon > Rhincodon typus. The sequence goes on along the minus strand of NC_063357.1, from coordinate 9,064,781 downwards.
AACCATGGTTGACTGGCTGCAAGACATTGCCACAATGGCACCAGCCACCCAATTAAGGCCTTGCTTACTGTCCTCCTGGCAGTGACTGTCACAGGCTGGGCGCAGATTTCCCTTGGTGATATGGCTTAAGGCTCTGTGGCCTATTCTTTGGGCGCACATGCTTTGCTGTTGAGTGGCAACTGGCACAGCTAACTTTCTGTCACCGCCCCCCCGCCCCCACAACCCTCGTTGTGGCATTAGGGGATGTCAGTTGCTGTGCCCTCTCAGAGCATCACCCAAAGAAGCAGAAATCTCGGCAAATGACACCGACACGGTTAATCCCGAAAGCTGCCTTTCTCGGCCAACGCTACGTCTCTGCTTGTTCTCCCTGCGTGTTGTACCAAACCATTGCCTGAAAATTAAGTCAGACAAGCAATTTAATACCAAGTAGGAGGGAGAATGCCCTCAAACAGCCTTGGTAGTAAACCTTGATAATTCTGTTTATTGTTGAGTTGTAATGATGTTCACTTTGAAGCCAGGGTTTGCTGTGCTGTTTCCTAAATTTGTGTTTTGCAATTAGGTTTTCAAATGAAATGAATAAATTGAGCATTCACTTTGTTTACCAGTGGCCCTTATTTAAATAGCCCACAGGTCGGGGTCTAATTAGTGTGTAAGGGCTGTCTTGAAGAAGGCCCTGAACAACATCAGCTCCCCCTCCCCCAGTCGGTTGCTTCATTCTTTTACACTTCGACAGTTGTGCACAGCTTAGATATAAAGGAAAGGTAAAGCTTTTCGGTACTGCTGTTGTTAATTTCCCCTATTTATAAATCTGATAGTTTGTGCAGGGAAGGCTGATTTTTGTTGTGTTTTTGCATCAGCCACTACGATTCTCATGTTTGTCTTACATTGGATGTGATTGTCATGTGTGTGCACATGCATATCTTCCCCATGTTTCTGTCTCCTCTTCCTGCTCCACGTCTGTTCCTTTATCTCTTGGTATATCTCTCCCCGTGCAGTCTGTGACTTTCTTACAGTGTGGCGTGCACTTTCTCTCTCTTCCTTAGTCTTCTCTGTGTCTCTTGATATTTGAGTCTTTTAGTCTCTCTGTGTCTCTCTGTCTGGATTTCTTTCTGTCTGAGTTTCTACATTTGTGTACGTGCGTGTGTGAGACAGAGAGAGACTGTGCCTAAATGTACACTTGCCGTTGTTCACTCCATGTCTGTCTACCTCCCTTTTTACATTCCGCACTTTTGCCTGACCCTCTGTTACTGTCTGTCCCTCTTCTGTGATGAGCTGACTGCCTCTCTTGTCTTTTATTGCAACTCCCTGCCTTTGTCTTTCCTGCTTGTTTTTGACTATCTGCCTCCATTCTTTGTGACAGTGAGTGCAGCTTTCTTCCTGTCATTGTGTGTTTTAGTCTGCCACCCCCTTTCCCTTTTACTGCGTGCGAGCTCCTTATTGAGTATATAGCTCTGTCACTTTATGTTTTGACCTCTCTCTGTGTATATGTGCCTGTCTCTATCTCTCTCTGATGGTGTGAGTGAGCTGTCTGATTGAAGTGTGCAAAGCCTTTAGGAACACAAGGTACCTGTTTGCAGTAATTTGTGACTCTGAGATTGGACTCTCCTTGAGGCTGTTGGGAATGAGAAGATGTACAATTTTGAAAATGAAATACTCTTCCTCTGGTTAAATAGTTGGGTTTTCATCTTTAATAAAAAGAGTCAGTGACCTGTAGCAGCTGACTTGCTTCTTAATGTCCTTTAAGATGAGACTGAGACAGTGACAGCCACAGGGGGCTGGAGTTAAAGATGGCAGCCTTTTCACCTCACTGCCGAATATTTAAATCCTGTTGTGTTTAACTGTTTGATCAATGCTGTGTGCATATGGTTTTATATTTACACCTCCAACTTCAGAACCTTCACTGTCAAAGCTCATAAGTGGGTCTTTCTCTTTGTCCTCGCTGTTGCTCTGTTTGTGAGGTCCGTTCCTTGTGGGGAAGAGTTACCAACAAGAGGAATGGGCCATTCAGCCACTCAAGTATGTTCTGTCGTGGTAGTATGTTCCCAGCTGATTTGTTTCTCAAATCCCCTCCAACCACCTGGACGACTTTAACGGTTTAGTAAGTGTGTACACTTCATTAGGCTGACTTCAAAGATTGGCCGTGCTCCAACGACACAGAGAGCGCAAGAAATTAATTGGGGGAAAAATGAAGAAAGAGACACAGGAGGGAGGGAATCTGGGATAGCGGAGGTTCGTGTGCAGTGGAATCACTGGCAGAGATGGTCAATACAAATGGCCTATTTCTATTTTGTAGCAGTCAATGCAGTCTGGGTCCAAATGCAGCAAGACTGAACAATGTTCAGGGTTGAACTGATAAATAATGTTAGTACCAGGCAATGACCATTTCTGACAAGAGAAGAAATCTAACCATTACCTCTTGATACAGTGCTGTTACCACCACTGATTGCAAGGGTTACCATTGACTAGAAACCGAACTGGACCAACCATAAATGCAGCGGTTATAGAGCAGGTCAGGAAATCCTGCAGCGAGTAACTCACCACCTTGCTCTCCAAAGCCTGTCTGCCATGAGTCAGGCATGTGATGGAATATTACCCATCTGCCTGGATGAGTGCAGCTCCAACAACACTCAAGAAGCTTGACACCATCCAGGACACAGCAGTGACCTGACAGGCACCATATCTATTGCCTTTCTGCATTCATTCTCTTCACCACCAATGGTCAGTGTGTATCATCTGCAAGGGGCATTAAGCCAATTTGATAAGATCCCTCCAAAATGATGTCCAAGCACATAATCCCTACCACCAAGATGAGCAAAGATAGCAGATGCATGGGAGGACCATCTCTTGCAAATTCCCTTCCAAACCACACATTACCCTGACATGGAACAGTAGCAATTGAGATGAACAAACCAGACTGATGCCTTTTTTTGAATCTTGAAATGGGTTCACTGTCTGCTGGTGGATAACAGAGCTACTGGTTGGGTTAGATGGATGGACAGGCTAGCCAATGAAAGAATGCGTCCAGGATTGCCAATCCTGATCCAGAATAGACCCGCGTTTCTTGCATTGTATGTGTCTCCCATCTGAGATGCACTGTGCATTGGGAGACAGTGAGGAAGTAGTAACAACAGTGGGACTAGTATGCCAGAACCCCAGGTTCATGTTCTGGGGAGCATGAGTTCGAATTCTACCATGGCAGGTGGTGAAACTTGAATTCAATAAAGAAAAAAATCTAGAACAAAGAGCTGATTTAATGATTACTGCTGTTGTAGAAATCCATCTGTTTCACTAATATCCTCTGAATAAAATCTGCCGTCCTTACCTGTTCTGGCCTCCATGTGACTCCAGCCCCACTGTCATATAGTTGACTCTCAACAATTAGACATGGCTAATGTTAGCCTAGCCAGCAACACCTGCATCCTATGAACAAATTAAAAACAAGTTCACCAAGCTTCCTTCGCACCTTCCAAACTCACGACACTTCCATCTAGAAGGGTCGGGACAGCAGACACGTGGGAACACCTGACACTCACCATCCTGACTTGGAAATATATCGACTGTTCCTTCAGTATCGCTGGGTCAATATCATGGGACTCCCTCCTTATCAGTGTTGTGTGTGTACCACTTCGATTGCAGTAGCCTTCTTGAGGGCAAATAGGGATGGGCAACAAATGCTCACATAGCCTGCAACATCCACATCTCAAGAGTTAAAAATAAAAGTCAGAGAAATACAGCATGGAAACGGACCCTCGATCCATCCAGTCCATGCTGACCATGTTCCCAAACGAAATTAGTCCCACCTACCTGTGTTTGACCCATAAACCCTTCAAACCTTTCCTATTCATATACTTATCTAAATGTCTTTTAAATGTTGTAACTGTCCCTGCACCCACCACTTCCTCTGGCAGTTCATTTCATACACTAACCACTCTGTTCCAAAAAAAAAGTTGTCCTTCATATCCCTCTCACCTTAAAAATAAGCCCCCTAGTTTTGAACTCCCCCACCCGAGGGAAAAGACCTTTGTCATTCACCTTATCTATGGCCCTCATGATTTTATAAACCTCAGTAAGGTCACCCCTCAACCTCTGACACTCCAGTGAAAGATGTCCTAGGCTTTCTAGTCTATTCTTCTATCTCAAACCCTCCATTCCTGGCAGCATCCTGGTAATTTTTTTTTCTGAAATTTAATAATAATAATATAATAATAACGTCCTTCCTATAACTGGGTGACCAGAACTGCACACAATACTCCAGAAGAGGCCTCACCAGTGTCGTGTACAACCTCAACATGACGTCCCAACTCCTATACGCAAAGGTCTGATGAAGGCAAGTGTGCTAAACCACCTGTCTACCTGTCACGCAAATTTCAAAGAATTATGTACCTGAACCGCTCGGTCTGTCTGTCCTGTAATACTACCCATGGCCGTACCACTAATTGTATAATCCCTGTCCTTGTTTGTTTTGCCAAAATGCAATACCTCACATTTATCCAAATTAAACTCCATCTGCTATCCCTGCTCTGCCATTCAATCATGGCTGATAAGTTTCTCAACCCCATTCTCCCGCTTTCTCCCTGTAACTCTTGATCCCCTTGACAGTCAAGAACCTATTTGTCTCTGTTTTGAATGTAGTCAATGAGCTGGCCTCCACAGTGTTCTGTGGCAGTGAATTCCATAGATTCACCACTCTCTGGCTGAAGAAGTTTCTCCTTTATCTCCGATCCAAAGGATCTTCCCTTTATTTGTAAGGCTATGCCCTTTGGTCCTAGTCTCTTCTGCTGATCCACTCTGTCCAGGACTTTCAGTATTCTGAGAGTTTCAATTAGATATCCACTCATCCTCCTAAACTCCATCGAGTATAGAGCCAGAGTCCTCAAACTTTCTTCATGTGTTAAGCCTTTCATTCCTGGGATCATTCTTGTGAACCTGCTCCAGGGCCAGTACATCCTTTCTGAGGTACGGGGCCCAAAATTGCTCCCCATATTCTAAATGTGTTCTCATCCAAATCATTTATGTAAAAGACAAACAAAAGTGGACCCAGTACCAACCCCTTTGGCAATCTGTTATGGATCATCTCTAAGTGGTCACAGTCAGATTGATGAATTTATAGGGCTTATTCTGGGTGTAACCTGCATCAGTTGTACATACCCCTTCCAGAAGTGGTTGTTTTGCCACACTGATCCATACCATTTCTACCAGTTGTTGATGGTGAGCTGCTTGGGAGTACGTCTGCCCTGGAGCTGGTGGGCATTGATTTCAATTCTGATGTTACCAATGCCGTCTGATTAAATGGTGGGTTAAACATTTCATGCCAAACTCCGAGACAATAAGGTGCAGAGCTGGATGAACACAGCAGGCCAAGCAGCATCATAGGAGCAGGAAGGCTGACGTTTC
>NC_063357.1:9058073-9058987 GCF_021869965.1 Rhincodon typus | reverse complement strand
CCCCCCCCCCCCTCCCTATTTATTTCAGAACCCCTTTCCCCTCCCCCATTTCTGAAGAAGGGTCTAGGCCCAAAACGTCAGCCTTCCTGCTCCTATAATGCTGCTTGGCCTGCTGTGTTCATCCAGCTCTGCACCTTTATTGTCTCGGATTTTCCAGCATCTGCAGTTCCTACTATCTCTCATGCCAAACTCTGCTGCCTTTGTCTTGACTCGCTCTGTCCCATTCTCCCAACACCCCTGCGGTCTTGGGCTTCCTGGTCTAGAAATGTCTAGATTTTAAGATTCTTGCCCCTGTTTTGAAAATCCCTCCAGGGACTTCACCCACCTTTTACCGCTGCAGTGCTCCTCTCTCTTACCTCCTCTACCCCCCCCGCCACCCTCGTTTTTCCTCTGTCCTCCAACTCTCTCTCTGCCACCCCCACCCCTGTTCATGACTGTATGAGATTGTTGTTGAGGGATCACAGACATCTCCCGGTGTCCCGAATGGACATTCCCGTCTCAGTTGGTACCTCGCCCTCCCAAAAACAAACAAACAAAAAAAAACACAACATTGTTGCCTCTGGAGCCGGGCTTCTGAGGAATTGTATGCTTTGTTTATCAAGTCAGTGACAGTAACTGCACTCTAGAATTAATCCACTATATGAAGTGCTGTGAGACGCTTTAAGGCACCGTATAACCTTGAGTATTATTAGAACACAGCAGCAGATTTCACCCCAGGGCTATGGCATTAGCGCTATTCCAACACAAGCTAGTCTAGGGACCTCCAGCACGTTTAGTGAGAAGGTTCATGGATTGAGTTAAATCGATCTTGACTGTTATCAAATTGAATATATGTGGGGGCTTGGCAGCACCCTGAACCCTAAGAGGCTTTTCTCTCTCTCTTTTCTCTCTCTCTTTTCTCTCTCTCTTTTCTC
>NC_063357.1:9057286-9058063 GCF_021869965.1 Rhincodon typus | reverse complement strand
TTCTCTCTCTCTTTTCTCTCTCTCTTTTCTCTCTCTCTTTTCTCTCTTTTTCCCCCCCCCACTCCCCAACATTGCATCTTCACATTAATGTTGAGGATGGCTTGCTCTGTTCCCTGTCACAGAGATGTGATAGGCTTCACTATAAAGCACTGAAAATACTAATGATGCTGCTTGTTGTCTTCAAGGCTCCTTGGTATACAAGGTGGATTCAGTTTGGAATCATGGTTCTGTCTCTTATTACAACCTCACCAAGAAATCTTCCATTTTAAAAACACAACACTGTCTGTGTCGGTGTGAGTGCTTCACCATTTCAGCTCTGGACCAGCGGATAGCACTGTCACTTCAAAGTCTGAGGGTTTTAGGTTCACATCCTACCCCAGGGACTTGAACAGAAAAATCTAAACCATTAGTCTCCGTGCAGCACCAATGGAGGTCATTGCTGGGGGAGTGCCACACTAGCTGTAGATCGGTTCTGAGGGGAGTGCCGTGCTGTTGGTGGGTCAGTGCTGGGGGGAGTGGCACGCTATCAAAGGCCTAGTTGTTGGGCTGAGATACCAATATCAGCACCAGTCTATCTGGCCAGGTGTCCTGGTGTTTTCTGAAGAACAAAACTGAGTTCTACTGTCCAGGCCAACACAGCCCTCTGTTAGCAACAGCTGAACTATCTACTTGTTTCTGTCGATGTGAATACTTCTTCATAAAAGTAACCTTATCCTATATTGGGTGGGAGGTTGTATATCCATCTTCCATCATCAGTTCAAGATGTGGTACTGTCTG
>NC_063357.1:9006786-9056786 GCF_021869965.1 Rhincodon typus | reverse complement strand
CGGGTTGTGGGCTAGGTTGTTGACTTGCTCACCAAGCTGGCTTGTTCTCGTTCAGATGTTTCATCACCATGCTTGGTGACATCAGTGAATACTCCGATGAAGCAATTTTATTCTCCTCCGCTTGGAATTTACACTGTCCAGTCTGTTATGGCGAGTAGTGTCATTTTGGACCCCATATACAAACCCATACAGATCAAAACCGGAAATGACATGACTCACCATAATGGACCAAACAGTATGAATTCCAAGCGGAGTAGAATAACAGCGCATCCTCAAAGGCTCCCCTGATGTTCACCTAGCACGGTGACGAGCTAGGTGACGAAATGTCTGAATGAGAATAAGCCGGCTCAGCCAGCAAGTCAACAACCTCAAATCATAATACAATCAGGTAGGATCAACATGGTTGAGAGAGGGAATGGTGTTTGACAAATTTATTGGGAGTTCTTCATTACATGCAAGGTAGATAAAAGGGGAACCAGTAGGGGTGATTGTTGCTGGAGTTTCAAAAGGTATTCAATAGATGCCAAAATATTGCACAAGATAACAGTATATATTGGGGGCAATTCATTGGCATGGACAGAGGACTGGTTAGCCAACAGAAAACAGAATTTCAGGATAAAAGTAATTTTCACATCAGCAAATTCTAACCAGTGGATTGCCACAAGGGTCTCAACTAATTACGATCTATATTAACAACCTGGATGCAGGGACTTACCCAACTGTATCCTGAACAATTTGGCTATAAAAATACATAGGAAAGTAAACAATGAGAAGGATAAAAAAATGTACAAAGGTCAAGTGAATGGGCAGAAATTTGGCAAAGTATAACGTGACAAAGTGTGAGTTTGTCGACTTTGGCAAGCTGAATAGAGAAATGAAATATTATTAAAATGGAAAGAGACTAGAGCATTGTGGTGAAAAGGGAGCTGGGTGTCCTTGTACATGAATATAAAATGTGAGTACACTGGTGCAGAAAGACATACGGAAGGGCATACGGAATGTTGGCTTTTACTGTGAGGGGGATGGAGGTTAAAAGTAGGGAAGCCTTGCTCCAACTGTACAGGGCACTGGTGAGATCACACCTGGAGCAGTCCATCCAGTTGTGGCCTCCCCCTATACAGAGGATAAATCTGCATTGGAAGCAGTTCATAGAAAGGTTCCCTTAACAGATTCCTGGGAGGAAGAGATGGTTTTATGAGATAAGGCTGAGCAGATACCCACCAGAGTATAGATGAATGATGTGATCTTACTGGAACACAAGAAACTAAAGGGCAACATTTTCACACAGAGGATGGTATGTGTATGGGACAAGTAGCCAGAGGAAGTGGTGGAGGCTGGTATGATTACAACATTTAAAAGGCATCTGGATGGGTATATGAATGGGAAGGGTTTAAAGGGATATGGGCCAAATGGGACTAGATTAGTTTAGGGTGTCTGGTTGGCATGGATGAGTTGGACCGAAGGGTCGGCTTCTGTGCTATGCAACTGTATGATTATTAGATCCTGAGGGGCCTTGACAGGGTAGACATTGGGAGGAGAGCGCGCTTGGGTCATAAAATCTCCCATTTTGGATGGTGACGGGGAGATATTACCTTCTCTCTGAGGACCATTAATGGTCAGAATTCTCTTTCACAGAGACGGGTGGAGGCTAGTCCACTCAAGGCTGAATGAGACAGTGACAAGGACAAGGTGAAGGGCTAAGGAGGGCAGACAAGACGGCCGTGTTATGCCTTCAAACAGTTCAGCCACGATCTTATCAAGAGGTGGAGTAGGCCCAAGGCCACCCATATGTTTGTACACAGAGGAACTCTAATTTCTAACTTCTAACAGTGCATCCTCATAGCCTCCAATTTCCATTATTGTAACGCGCCCCAAAGTACTTCATAAAAACACAAACAAAACTTTGCAGCAAATGGATGATGGAGATATTGAAGACAGGTGACTAAACACTTGGCCAAGCAGAGTTTTCAAGAAGCACCTTACAAAGTGGAGAATCATCTTATAGCATGGGAGTCCAAAAGGCTTGATGCAGGTCCGCTAATGGAGAAATGAAGGAAGTGATAGATTCACTAGTGACCCAAATTGGCAAACTACAGATGTCTACCCATGGCCTTCCATCCAAACATCAACGTCAACAGAAAATGTCGGAGCTTCCTATTTCTGACGGGAACAGCAGCAAGCGACTGGGCCTCGGGGTCAGGCTCAATCTCACACTCAACTGGCATATCCCAACCAGAGCTGTGCCAGGGTGGGGGCCACCACACCAACCCCAACCAGGGGAAGCATGAATGGAGCGAGAGAGTGAAAGACAGAGGCTTCCAGTCCCTGAAGGACACCTGGGCTCAACGTTGCGTTTGGATGAGGACAAGATTGCCCTCAAGAGCAAAAGCTCCCTCACACATGGGAAGAAATGACCCCCTGGCCAAGGGGACAAATATCCGAAGATCCACACCCCAAAGAGATGACCAGTGTATACAAGAGACAAGAAAAGTAACCTTGCATTAGAATAGCATCTGTCACAACCTTCGTACATAAAGTGTTTTACAGACAGGGAAATGTTTATTGTCATTTTAAAAACAGTAAAAAAAGGGGCAAAAATTCTTCTACTATTTTGTTGACTTCAATGTAAGAAAACAGGGCAGCCATTATTCACACAGTGATGAGTTAAAGAATTAGCTGCATTGTGGGAGGGATAGTTACTGGCTCTGAATACACTTGCTCTTCAAAACAGCTGCATGGAATCTTTAGCATCCACTGCGGAGGGTAGACAATACCTTGGGGTTAACATCTGGGCTAAAAGATTCCACCCCTGACAGTGCAGTGTCCCCTCAGTACTGCAGCTGGATGTCAGCCTCAACTTTGTGCTCTAGGCTGTGGGGTCAGAATTGAACCAATATTGTCCTGACTTTGACGCAAAAGTGCTACAATGTTAGCCACAATTGGGAGAGAGAAAGGCCATGGGGAAAGGAATTAAACAAAACAAAAAAGCACCAACTATAAAAAAGGTCGCAATGAATAAATCTCCTTTTCCTTTTCAAAAAACACACACAAGACGTTTCAGAGAGATACACTTCCCCTTTAAGATGATGTCACTCTCAAGGAAGCTTTGCATGAATTTCTCATTTGCTGGGTGACCTTCAGACTCCAGTCAGCTCAATGGGAGTCAAAGCAAATCCTCACTGGGAGGAAAAAAATGAACACTGCTACCAGCGACAGAGCCCTGCACAAACACATCTCACTGTCGCACAATCAACAACAAATAAACCTAAGTGCACTGTTAAAAGGCCATCGCAATCTACACACAGAGTGAACACTAACAAGACCAAGATTTCTTTACAAAGCTCAGAGATTGGTATGCGGGAATCCAGGGCATTGTAAGAGTAAATCTGGCTTTTAACGACATACACAGACACCTATTTCCCATGTAGCAGGATCTAATGTGCACAGTCGCATGAACCCGATCACAATAGTTCCCCAGCATATGAGAAAGGTCTTCATTTTATCCTGAGAGGTAGCGGATGTTTCATCGTCTCAGGTATACCTGGGCCTCCAGTGTCAAAAGCTGTCATCTAGTCACCCTGCACTGGAGGCACGTAATCTCAGGGGAGACTGAGCTGCAGTACCAAAGGAATGCTGCACTGCTCGAACTGTGGGCTGATGTAAAGTACTGAAATCACACTAATCAAGGGTGTGCAGGGAATGGAGTTCTGGCCAACACTGATCCACTAATGTTATCAAAAAAACAACATCCTGGTCATTAATGCACTACTTTCAGTAGGATTCTGCTGTGCACAAATTGACTGCCACATTGCCCTACATCATGATGTGCATTCAACGAGGTAAAACTTCAGTTCAGGGAGGAGGAATTCCAGAGTGTAGGCCCCAGGCAGCTGACAACACAGCCATCAACAGTGGGTACGCAAGGGGCTATATCTGTCCAGGGCAGAGAGAGATCTTGGACGTTTTTAGGGCTGGAGGTTGTCACAAAGATGGGGGGAGCCTGCAGCCAGTCTTAAAAACAAAAGCTGAAAATTTTAAAACAAAGGTATCATCAGATCCAGGAATGGATGTTAATTTAGCGAGCGCACGGGTGATGGGTGACGCAAGCAGAGTTTACATGAACCCATGCTCCAAGGGTTTGAAAGACAGGGAAGTCCCTTGGAACACAGTCAAACATACAGGTTATACCACCCGAAAAAAAAAAACAGACTACTGGGGCTGTCCCGGGAACATTTAAAGACATCATGTAAATGCTTATTCCTCCCTTTTAGATTACAAACCAATTCCACTGATTTAGGATTCCTGTACACACAAAATCAGGATTCAACATTCGTCAGAAACAGGACGTGCCTGTGTGGTTGGTGGCTGTGTTTTCTTCTTGGTAAACACCTTGCACTGGCAAACAGCAATATGCCTTGAAGCAGCCGACTCTCACTCTGCCACATACACGGCAAGCTTCCAGGCCTTATCACTGGCCTGTGCGGAGAGAGCCAATTGCAGAGTGATGCTCAGAGGAATAAAGCCCCAATGTTAAACTGGAGAGGTGGGGTGAGCGGGAGGGTGTGATAATGAATCCAAAGTGTTCCATTCCCGATAACCAGGCGGTGAAAACTCAACAGAACCTCAAAACTTTCCCCGCTTTCAGAAGCAGTTATTTACAGAGACCTCCATATATGCACCTCCAACCCTAACAGACTGGCTTTCAGTCTGCAGTGGTTTATGGAAGTACAAGTAAATGACCATCACTTCAATAAAATTATAAATATCATTAACAGAAGCACCCAAGATGACACCATGAGTCTACAGCAAGTTGTTTAACTCTCTGCTCTCATTTACAGGTCCTGATGCCAAACCTTTCCCAAAACCATTCAGCAGAACCGACTATCAGCTTCACAACCATTGTAGTCAAGGAACCACACCCCTCCCCCTCCCCCCGAAGGAAAGGCATCCCAAACAAACCCTTGTGGCATTAGGAGAAATAGGACCACTTCACTTGATCCATGAGGAACCCTTTTCAAAAGCAAAACAAAAAGACCAGTAGCAACCTGAGCTTTCTCAGGTCCACACCCTGTTCAAGGCCAGGTTCTCACTCATGGCTTGGGAACAGGAGATGATTCAGTGCCTCGCTGTTAGAACGACTACCATCAAATTATGGTTATTGGGGCTGTAATATTGGAATATATGAGGCTACCACCCCACATACACACACAAGCTACACGCAGAGAGACACGCATGAAGGCACAGAGACAAAGGAAGAGAGAGAGGGACAGATTTCAGAGACAGACATGCATGTGCACATTTATAAATTACAGAGATACATACACTACGTGCACACCTACATGCAAACATACAACTACATGCAGGCACAAACTACACAGAGACATAAGCATGTGCACACAGCCCTGTACAAATTACGCGCTGAATCATAGACGCCCAAGGGCTTAGATGCTTCTGGAAACACCCGCGTCAAAATGGCAGACAGGGTTAACCACCAGCAACAAGGCAGATATCACCCAGCCTAGAGTGAGAAATTCCAGTGTCTCCTGAACTCACTTGGACGAAGGTCTCACAAGGGGAGCATTGCTGACACCCCAAAGAAGAGGAACATGTTTGTGGAGCAGCTTCATCTCCTCTAGTAGCTGGTGAGGCACGTCTTTACCATGCAGTCAAGGATGGAGAACACAATGACAGGTTTATGCCGACATTAGAGAGGAATCTGCTCACTCCATTTTGAGTGCTGACATCAGATCGGAGCACCACACCTTAGGAAGGATGTACTGGCCTTGAAAGGAGTACAATGTAGGTTTACAAGGATGGTACATGGACTTCAGGGGTTGTTATGAGGAGAGACTGTACAAATTAGACCCGTTTTCTCTAGAATTTAAAAGGTTATGGGGTGATCTGATTGAAGTCTTCAAAATACGAACAGGAAAGACAGTGCAGGTAAAGACAAACTATTTAGACTGGTTGGGAATTCTAGAACTCAGGGCATGGTCTGAGATTTAGAGCCAGGCCATTCAGGAGGGGACAATAGATGTCTGGGACACTCCTCCACAAAAGGGGCAGTGGATGTTGGATCGGATATTAATTTTAAACAGGAGATCACTTTCTTTTAAAGCAAAGGTATTGAGGGAGATGGGTCAATGTCAGGTATATGGAGGTAGGCCACAGATCAGCCATGATCTCACTGAATGGCAGAACAGGCTTGAGGGGCTGAATGGCCTGCTCCTGTTATTATGTTCTAAGAAGAAAAGGAGGAGGAAAAAGATTCAAGGTGAGATAGTTGAAAACTGCCTCCGCTTTAATGGCACACAGCACCTGGTATTACAGTAATACCAGCCATTACAGCTAAATAAAAGATGTATGTTATATATAGTTTGGAGTACACTCTATAATCCACTGCACTCAAGTGGGCATTTTTGAAAAGTGATTTTTGAAAATTCTCGGACACCCACTGCGTTAACTCCCATGACGAAGTCACTTTCACCACTCAATCCAAAATCGACAAATCCTTTGTACACCACTGCAAATCCATTTGAGAGTCACCATCTGTGCAAAGTGCAATTTTAATTTTTAATGAACGTTATACTAAAGCGAATTAAATGATTCAAACGCAGATAAAACAACAGTTTGAGCAACCTGAAAATATAATTAAGCAAATTCAGATTTAAAGTCAACACTAAAATTAATACTGAAACCGTCAGGTCATTTAGAAGTAATGGAATAAAATATTGCATTACAGGAGTAATTCTCTCTCTGACTGGCAGGCATCGGTGGCTTAGATTCTGTACCTCTTTCACATGTGAACTTTAACAGCTGACCACCATGAGCTCAAAAGCAGGGAGCTGAAGAGGACTGCTTAAAAAGAAAGCCTTGCATTTGAATAGTGCCTTTGAGCACTTCACAGTCAACTTTGAACTCGCCTAAGTGCAGTCAATGATGGAATGCAAGAAACACCAGGCAGCAATGAGCTCATCTGTTTTTGTGATGCAGATTTGGTGAAGGGGGAGGAATAAGTAGTACTGCAAGGGGAACTCCCCTGTTTTTCTGAAAAATAGTGCCACTCAAATTTTGCAACCACTCGAGAGCAGGCAGGGCCTGAATTTGACATCTCACCCAAAAGATGGCACCTCCAACAGGGCTGTGCTGCAGCTGCTCTCTCAGTCTTACAATGAAATCTCTGGAGCAGGCTTGAACCCACAACCTTCAGACTGAGGGGCCAGAATTCTGTCCATCAAATCGTGGCTGACACATAACCAAACATCCTCACACACAGCGAAATTGCTCGATATGACATTTGACTGGAAGTACTTCGGAGATGGGACCGGGGTTTTTTTGGGGGGGGGGGGGGGGGGGTGGGGGTTGTGGCATTGGTAGGACATGGGAGGGGAAAAAGGGAATTTTACTGCAGATAGGTAATTCACCGAGACAGGACAAAGCAGGTTGTTTAAAAAAAAAATTAGAAACAACGTCTCTAAATAGAACACGCAGCCTCCTGCACTGGCCTACTTATACTGGAGAGAGTGAAAACTTGCTCTCTGCAGTAGATTGAGACAGACACCAATAGGCAAGGCAGCTACGCTGTTACTATGCAGAGATCAAGACTTAGCAAGGGGCCATCTATAAATGTCAGAATTTTCATAAGAATACCAGGAGTGCTCAGGGGAGTTTGCACTCTACGTCCTCAACTAGAAAAGACCGGTTTTCAGTGGCTGGCTTTGAAAAAGATGGTCTGAAATGTTGATGACGAAAAGGGTAAGCAAAATGGCAATCTGTGTGCCTTTGTGAAATGGATGACTTTTATATAGCCGCCCACTAAGTCACCTGTACCAGGAACCCATTTTGTGCCACAGCTGTTCAAGTGTCTCCAATACAATGGTCTACAACCTGGCTAAAAGGTAAAAGGACCATATATAGGGCTGCTGTCTCATTAGAGAAAGAGTGAGAGAGAGAGACGACCGGTGGTGGTTTAAATTGGAGGGTGACCACACCTCAGGCGAGGGGAAGGGGGTGAGAAGGTGGGACATTTATGGTAACCTCAGCTGGTGCAGGAATTGAACCCATGCTGCTGGCATTGCTCAGAATCAGAAACCAGCCGTCTAGCTAATTGACCTACCTTTCTAACCTGGGATGCGCTGCAGGGGAAGCAGAGTGAATGAAAGGAACTTGAACAAAGACATGAAAAGGGAGTAGAGTTTCAAGGCGAGAGGAAAGGAACAGGGACACAGAACAGGTTGGGCAGCTCTCTCTCAAAAAACAAGAGGGCCTGCATGGGATTGTGAGGGCCAAATGGTCTCCAGTGCTAGGTCATTCCGAGTTTCCACGGACTGCACAAATCCTGCGCGTGGAAACCTGAAATCTAAACATCTTTGTCCGGCCACATATCTCAAAAAAACGATGTGGGAAGAGTATACTCCATCCGCACTCCCTCTCCCAAAGAGTTGGACTCCACAGCCTACAGGCTGCACCTCCCAACACTGAGCTGGGCCTTAAGGACTATTACTGTGAGCAACAGCAGGCTATTTGATTGTGGACAGGGTACTCCCTCTCTTCCCTCTGTCAACCACCATGCACAGGCATTCCCAACGAGATAGTTACAAAGTCAGCAATTCTTGTAATGCATTTATATAACACCTTTCACAGAGTACAAAGATCCCAAAGCACTTCACAGAAACATTGAAAAAAGTGACAGATATACAAGAAAATATTATGGTGGGTCACACAAAAATGTGATCCACTAGGTACGTTTTAGTTGCAGTGGTGCAGCAATTTAATCAGTGATGTGAAAGAAGCTGGTATGAGAGGAGTGCTAAGAAACTTGGCCAGTTATTAACCCCAACACTTAACTAAGGAATGATGTGCTAACTGCAATATCCCTAAACCAGTTAACATGATGCAAAGAAATCAACCATGGATTCCTACATAGTGCAAAGGCAAAGATGCACAAGTCTACATCACTGCACATCGTTGTCGGATTGGGTAGATCCCCAATATTGGATGTACTAGAGTCTAACTCAAATAATCCCAGTGCATACTCTCTCTGCTACTTCTTCGTTCACTTAATTCGGGCTCCAACCAAACACTAGATGCAGATTAATACCCCAGGGAAGTTGCTGGGGCTGGGGTAATGGGAATGGGAGAGACAGAGAGAAGATGTTAGCTCGAACAGCAAAAGCAAAACAAATGTCCTACATTAGACATGGTTCTGCAATTAGACAACATTTGCTGGACAATCATGAGTATGCCAAGAATTGATAACCATTTCAGGATTGAAAACGTGTCACTGTTGCCTGCACTTCAATGTATAGGGCCCTGTTCCTCTTTGAAAAGAATATGTCCACACAGTGCATCTGTTTCATCTCAACAAAATTAGTGTCAGCCAAGTGCTAGTTAAGTTTTCAGGGCAACGCCTTGACTAACCAGAGTCAACCTGCCTCATTAAAATTTAAACAAAGCCTGCTGTTAACTATTAATCATTAACTGGTTCATTCTCAGTGGTAATGTCTTTAACCTGAGTCCACGTGTCAATGAATTAACACGCTTTGAGTATAAATGTTTGTTAAATTGGTATTCTTGCACAGTGTCCTGACAAGTACAAGATGAAAAACTTCAAAAGGATGTGTTTTTTTTAAATCAGCAATACTCAAGCTCTGTACTCCTAACAACGAATGAAGTAAACTACATAAGCTCGCAGCTCCCAAGGGTGATACAGGATCCCAAAATCACAGACATACACTGGTAAACACCAAGACAAAGAAGTGATTGAGGATACTGTGGCAGAAAATTAAGGTATCCTCACTGCTGCAAAGTCAAAATCCCACAAGCCTCTAGATATTTTCTGATCAACGCATAAAGTGATGCTATGACACAACTCTGGAACAAGTAGGACTTGAACGCAGGACTTCCTGGTCCAGAAGTAGGGATACTACCCCTATGCCACAAGAACTACCCACCTCCCCTCACCTCTGAAGTATTTTTAACAGCACTGCAGGACACTTATCAAATACCAACTAGGGTCACAGAGTTATACAGCACTGAACCAGACCCTTTGGTCCAACTTGTCTGTGCCAACTAGATATCCTAAATTGAACTAGTCCCATATGCCAGCATTTGGTCCAGCTCTCTCAAACCTTCCTATGCATATATCCATCCAGATGCCTTTTAAAATGTTGTTATTGTTTGTACCAGCCTCCACCACCTCCTCTGGCAGCTCATCCCATACACACACCACCTTCTGCATGAAAATGCTGCCCCTTAGGTCCCTTTTAAAACTTTCTCCTCTCACCTTAAACCTATGCCCTTTGGTTTTAGACACCACTACCCTGGAGAAAAGACCTTGGCTATTTGCCTTATCCATGCTGCTCATGATTTTATAAACCTCTATAAAAGGTCATCCTTCAGCATCCAATGCTACAGAGAGATAAATCCCAGCCTATTCAGCCTCTCCTTATAGCTCAAGGCCTCTAACTTCAGCAATATCCTTGCCAATCTTTTCTGTACCCTTTCAAATTTCATAACATCTCCCTTACAGCAGGGAGACCAGAACTGCATGTAGTATCCTAAAAGTAGCCTAACCAATGTTCTGTATAGCCACAACATGATCTCCCAACTCCTGTAGTCAATGCACTGACCAATGAAGGCAAACATATCCAATGCCTTCCTATCTACCTGTGAC
The DNA here is from genome assembly GCF_021869965.1 of Rhincodon typus. Lineage (NCBI taxonomy): Eukaryota > Metazoa > Chordata > Chondrichthyes > Orectolobiformes > Rhincodontidae > Rhincodon > Rhincodon typus. Next base: position 9,046,111 of record NC_063357.1, on the reverse strand, counting down.
TCCACATTCAAGGAACTATACACCTACACTCCAAGGTCTCTTGGTTAGGCAACACTCCCCAGGGCTCTACCTTTCAAATGTCTAAGTCCTGTCCTGATTTGCCTTACCAAAATGCTGCACCTCACATTTATCTAAATTAAACTGCACCTGCCACTTGTCAGCCCAGCTGATCAAGGTCCCATCGTTTTCCAGATAGCTTTCTTCACCTGTCCACTGCACCACCAATCTGGCGAAATCTGCAAACTTGCTAACCATTCCTCCATTATTCACATCCAAATAATTTATACAAATGACTTAGTGGACCCAGCACTAATCCTTGCAGCACATCGCTGGTCACAGGCCTCCAGTCTGATAAACAATTCTCTGTCTCCTACCTTCAAGCCAACTTTGTATCCAATTGGCTAGCTCCCCCTGGACTCCACGTGTTCTAACCTTGCTCACCATGCAAGACAACAGTGGTTCAATCTTCACAAGAAATTAAGAATGGGTAATAAATACTGACCTTGACAATAACTGCCAAGTAAAAAATAAACCAAAGCTTTTTAAGAGCAACCGAACGTATATAAATTTTCCTTCCTTTTTTTCTAAAATAAAAAAAGGTATTTACATTACTCTGTAACACAGTGACCCACACTTTTGAATCACACCAAGTACAGCAGCATTAAACATTCACCAATTGGCCAATTTCCACCTCCTGGATTCATGACAGTCAGTTCATTTTGCACACGGCCTGTTATGGATTATCACAACACAGGCTTCCTTCACCCGGGCACTCTCTTTGCCTGGCTCCTGATGTCATCAAATCCACTCCAGCCAGGTCCTTAACTGGCACTGTGGATGCTTTGTGTTGACACAAGAGTAAAAGCAGCCTCTCTCTTCCCAGTGATGGACAGAGATGGAGGTAGCACGGGAGAGGAGGAGGAGAAAAAAAATAAAGTAATAAGCTGGCAATTTTGCTTGGCAGAACTGCGCAAGGACTCTGCCTTGCAGAATGTTTGAAGTGGCTCTTTCACAGAGCATTTTAAGCTTACCACCATAATCCCACTTCAGAACCAGACAAAGAGAACATCTGAAAAAACAAGGCTCAGATCACAGTCCTTATGACACAGGGACTGCAGAAACACAAAAGGGAAGGAATAGAGAGAGGAATGAAAGGATGATCTAAACAATGGAACTTGCATATTTTTATCGCACTTTTTATGACCTCTGGAGTTTCCAAAGCAAGCTAAACCAATTAAGTACTTGTCTGAAGCGCAGTCACTGTTAAAACGCAAGAGAAATGACTCTTTTTGTACACAAGAGTTCACAAACAGGAGTAATACAGCACCCAGATAATCAGGTTTTTTTTTGTTGACATCAGGTGAAAGATGAATATTGGACAGGATTCCCAATCTCTGCTTTGAAATACTGCCAGTTCTTTTCAGCACATTGACTCTAGAGAGAGTGGACAGAGTCTCGGTCTGATTCCTCATTCGAAAACTGGCATCTCCGGCAGTGCCGTGCTCCCTCAGTACCGCACTGGAGCGTCAGCCTAGATCGTCTCCTCAGGGCGGGGGTGTGCACTCAGCCCTGCCTAGAATAGAATTGCCTTCATAGTCACATAAACTCAAGGAGTATGGTGAAAAAAGTTTATACGTCACCACTAACAGCGCCGACTTAGATACAAAAAGTAACTTGTCACAGCTTCTTTTGTTACAAGATTTTAGATAATAGGAGATAAAGTGTCCAGCATTGCAAAGTACAGCAGACCACACTGACACAAACTTCCAGTCTATACCGGGCCCTTACTCCACACCTTGTGACACACCACACCAGGAGACCCCCACAGACCCAACACAATTCCACCTCATACAGTGGAGTTTCTTTGGTGTCACAGTACTCTCACCTTCAACCAATCAGTTGGTCATTTACCCTGTATCGTTAATCATGTGCCCACCAATCTACAATGTAGAACATTTCTCCATAAAAGCAATCAACCCGAAACAGAATCCATAACAAAACAGGGGCAGGGCCTTGTGCTGGAGTGGCAATGTCCCTACCTCTGAACCAGAAGTTCTAGATTCAAAGATTCATCTGCCGGGGGAAGTTTGTCATAACATCTCTGAACAGTCTGAATAAAAATATTTTATAAAGGGACACTCCCTTTTCAGGAATGGATTTTTTCTTAAAAAAAAAGGGGGGAATACACATACACAACTTTCTTGTCTTAAGACATTTATCTCCAGCTTGCTCGAAGTTTAATTCTCAGAAACTCCAGAACAATCCTGGAAGGTTTGACAAATCAAAGCTGGGTGAGTAAGTGGGGAAAAATAGACACTTCACTTTCAGTCTGACCAGGATTTTACATTGCTAAGCGATAACACCAAAAGAAATTGCCACACGGAAAACCCCTTAGCCTCTTACGATCAGCAAGACCTGTATCCTTGTGGTTTCCTCAAGCAATCACTGAGGGCAGCTGATGACCTTCACCACATGGTTCCCAGAATTCACCCCTCCTGCCTTCTCTCTATTACTCGTTAACATGGGGGGCCCACGAGGTAAATTCCACATCAATTATTAACCGTCAGAGCTCGCTGGGATGGGTTTGCAAGCAGTTGATGCTCTTGGGTATATGGTGGGGGGGGGATCAGCTTTCCAACTACGATCTCTCTCTTTGGCACCAAGATGCTGGCGGTGGCCATGAAGTGGATTCACTCAAGTCACCGTCCCCCAGGCATTTGCTATTGACTACTTCAGGACAGCTGACCAAGAAACACACCCTCACGCTTACCGCCTGCCATCAGGAATATCCGAAGGATTTACAGGCTGACAATCAAGCTGCTTGGAAACACAAACACATCTCACTTGGCCATCAACCCGTTGCATGGGGCTCAAACCCAGAGCTCCTAGCCCAGAAGTAGGGGCGCTTCCAACTGCACCACAGAACCTTCCCCAGTTGTGACATACCTCTCCAAAAACAAAAAGGACTGTAGAAATGAGAGCTGAAGATTAAGCGGGAAAAGGGTCACAAACATAGTCCTTTGAGAATCCAATAGCAGTCAGTTGTCACAGTAATCACCTCCCACTACCTCCACAAACATTTCCCTTCCCTTTGATCCCGGGTTTGGGTCACTGAAGATTTTTTTGCTCGTCTCCTCAGATCCAGTGTGAAAAAAAAGAAAATCTCTCATCGCTGGAAACATGGGAGAGTGATCTTTTCCACGCTCGTCAGAGAGGATTGCAAGAGATACAATGTCATTTGTCAAACAATCACAAACGGCTGGGCAGCAGGAGATGAATTGTACGGCAGGGGGAATCTGAACGCACCTCTATTAGCTTTCGCTCTTACCCCTCCTGAAAGGAAATGGGGTCTCAATGCTGGTACATTCCTTCAAAGGCTTCCCCCCTCTCCATCCCTCCCTTCCTTCCCCAGCCCGAATCACGTTTGTCGACAGAAAAGTCACTGTGAAGTAATTAATTACTTGAAGCATGGAGACAATGTCACAATGCGATTGAACTGAATAAAAATTCTCTGGCTTTCATCACCCATTCTTTCTTCCCCAATCACTGGATCATTCTTCCCCCCCTTCAGCACACTTTACCTTCCTGCCTCCATTCAGAGAGAGGTGGTCTTATGGTGCAGTAGGTAAAATGTTCCTGCCTCTAAGCCAGAGGCTCTGGGTTCTGGTCCCACCACAGGCAGTGCATTCATAACACAACCAAATCAGGTAAAACCATCCCAATGCATGCCAACAGCATGTCAAGAGCAGGAGAAACTCCTGGCCAATCAAACAACAGGAAGAATATTGGAAGCCTTCACTGTCACTGTCATAGCTCCAGGCTACAACCTGCACATATACATTCCCACAGCAACACACAGACTCCAAGGGTGGGCTGGCAAACTTGAACCAGATCGGTGTCAGCACCACCGAGTTCGATCCCCGTCCTGGCTAGGGTTGATCCGAGACTTGCCTCCCTGCCCCTACCAACGGTGGAGGAACATGGGGCCGTGGGTCAGACTTGCTTTCGAGAATCAGAGAAGGCTGTACATTCAGTGACTGGAACAGAGAATCTAGGTGGATACATCAGCGCAGGGATTGAGGGACAGCAGTCTGTCGGAGCTGACATTAAACCAACCACTCGGGTAAGTGAGAAATATATCACCCCAATATTAGAAGAGGATCACGGGGCGTTGTCCATATTGTCCTGGCTAATAGTCATCCCTCAACCAAAGGCTAAAACACAGTAGATGTTCACTATCGCCTTGTCATTCTTGGGATCCTTCTGTGTACAAACTGGCTGAGTTCCCAACATTGCAAGAGTGATCACATTTTAATATTGTACCTCTTCAATTCTCAAAGACCTTGCAATACCCTTGGGACCCATTGTTGCCATTTATTGCTATCAAAAAGCATTACTGTGTTCAATTCTGGTCTCCCTGCTATAGGAGAGATGTTGTGAAACTTGAAAGGATTCAGAAAAGATTTAAGGCTGTTGCTAGGGTTGGAGGGTTTGAACTATACAGAGGCTGAACAGACTGGGACTATATTCCCCTGAGTATCAAAGGCTAAGGGGTCAGCTTTTAGAGGTTTATAAAATCAGTGGGGGCATAGATAGGGTGAATACTCAAGGTCTTTTTCCCCAGGGTAGGGGAGTCCAAAACTAGAAGGCATCAGTTTAAGGTGAGAGGGGAAAGATTGAAAAGGGACCCAAGGGGCAACTTTTTCCACACAGAGGGTGATGTGTGTATGGAATGAGCTGCCAGAGGAAGTGGTGGAGGCTGATACAATTACAACATTTATAAGGCATCCGGGTGGGTACATGAATAGGAAGGGTTCGAGAGAGATGTGGGCCAAATGGGACTAGATTAATTTAGGATATCCGGTTGGCATGAACAAGTTGGACCAAAGGGCCTGTTTCCGTGCTGTACAGCTCTATGACCAAGTAATTCACGTTTCTCTCACAGTTGATAACAAGAAGTTCTCTCCCTCTGGTCAGCAGCCAGTCCAAACCAAGGGTGTATAACCCCACGGAATCACAGAATAGGTACCATACAGGAGGTGGCCATTTGGTCAATAGCACCTGTGCTGTCTCTTTGACTCACCTTTGTCCTGCACCCACAGATCCCAAAATTGGAATCAGAACACCGAGGTGGGATATCAGAAAAGGCTTCCTCATACATTGGATGGTGAATACATACTCATACGTTCCTCCTCTATCCCCCAGTCCAATATAAAAAAATCATAGTTACGGAGGGCTCAATAACAAAAGAAAAAAAAGAAACTGGTAGACTTCTGCCAGACGAGGGTATAAAACAGCTATAGGGCCAAAGCAGGCACATAGAGTTGAGATACAGATTAGCAGTGATTCAATTCCCTAAAAGCAATCAAGCTGTGCCTTGAATACATTCAAAGGCTGAGAATCCACAGTTCTCCAGGTACTGAATTCCAATGATTCACAGACCTCTAAAATGAAGACATGTCTCCTCATCTCAGTCTTAAATAGTCAACCCTTGGCGTGCAGCAACAACTATGATCCCCTCAGTTCTTGGCCCTCCCACCCAGGTTACTGCCTTGTGGTATCTCAATGTACCTGGGCTCACAGCCAACACAGACCAGGAACAACGAGGCTCATCAGTCCACAAAGAATGAAACGTGTTTAAAAAAAACACAGATAAAAAAGGATAAAAAAACCTTCTTCAAATTGACTTGCACCTGCACCAGGTCAAAATTTCTTTTTGGAATGGGTTTTTAAGATGGGCCAATGGCTGTTCACATCACAGCTAAATCAAGGAATCAAGGAATCAAGGATTGGGATCTAATTAAGAGCCAGGTTTCCTTAATGCCAGCTGCCCTGGGACTTGCTATTTGAACAGACCTTTACCACTCTGGCAAACAACTGCTGTAAAAAGTGGGATGATCTATTTAAAACTTGTCATGGTGGCTTCAGGAAAGAAAGGAAGTGGAAATGCCGGACACTGGCAGAGAGACAAAGCAGAGTCATAGAGCATAGAAACAGACCCTTTAGTCCAACCAGTCCATGCCGACCATGTTCCCAAACAAAACTATACTTACACTTGGCCCATATCCCTCCAAACCTTTCTTGTTCATGTACTTGTCCAAATGTCTTTTAAACGTTGTAACTGTACCTGCATCCACCACTTCCTCTGCCAGCTCATTCCACAAATGAACTACTGGATGTAAAAAACACATAGTTGCCCCTCACATCCTTTTAAAAATCTTTCTCCTCTCAACTAGGAAAAAAAGATCTTTGTTGTTCAGTTCTATAGCTCAACAGGCTGAATGGCTGGTTTGCAATGCACAGTGATAGCAACTGAGAGTTCAATTCTTGCACTGGCTGAGGTTACCATGAAGTATTCTCCTTCTCAACCTTTTTCCTTGTCTGAGATACAGTGACCCTTGGGTTTAACAACCATCAGTTCACTCTCTAATGAGGGTCAGCCCACTAGGATTATGGCAATTTTACCTTTCTATTGTCAGAAGAAACTCAATGGACACAAAGTTGGCATTTCCAACATCTGAAAAGTAGCCCCATCACAGCTGTCCACGTAGAAACACAAGGAACATCTCAAAAGTGAACCACAATTGGCAAATTTGCCCCTTGTGGCGTCTTTAACATGGCTAAACATTCCAGAGCACTTTCAAAGGAGCACAATCTGACAAAATTTGACACCAAGTCACACTTATCCCACTCTGACCCTGCATTTAAACGCTCTACAGCCAGAGAAGAAAGTTAGAGATCTTGGAAACGCTTCACTTGAAGAGATGGCAGAAGCTGGCCCTGTAAATCATTTGGGAAGAGTGCCAGACAGTTAACCGACAGTAAGGAACTTGCTAGGCAGAGGCAAAAGGTGGGTTTGTGGGTGTAAGCGAGGGTTGTACTTTTCCAGTGAGCTAGGACAGTCACAGTGAGGTTCAAAAGTCCCCTTTCTGAATCGCATGAGGCAACAAGTGAGAGAAAAACCTCACTGGAAAACAAACCCAGTTAACAGGTTTCATTGTTATTTTAAGAAAAAAAGTCACGACTCTGTTCATGTTGAGTTCAAGCACAGAGCGAAGCCAGCTCGAAGAGTTAAATTGATGCCACTGTGATCCCTGGCCCCAAAATTTGATGGAATCCCAGGCAGGAAGTTTGGGTTGGCTCTGCAGAGGCTGGGAGTTTGCAGTGAAGGAGTTAAACGTGTCTGTTAGGCCTTGGAGGTGGCAGTCAATGAGACAGCTGCCTCTCCAGATCCTTCCCCCCGCCCACACCCCACTTCGACAGGGCCCTGCTAATCTCAACGTAGCCGCCAACTCCCAGTCAGGCTCCCCACAGCAACCACTCGACATCAAGCCAGGGCTCTGCCTTTTGTCGGGTCACCATGGTGACAGAGAAACTCCCTCCAGCTCAAAAAGGAAGACCAGGCCCTGAAGTACAGTGCAATAACCCCAACGGAATGTGTTCGTTTAACTTCAAGGAGTGTGTGCGTACGTGCACAAAAAGAGAAACTCAAGGTTGCACTTAGCTCCTTTTCTCCTGGGCCCCATTGAACTGAGCTGTCCCCGTTGCCTGGGACAGAGGGGTCTCTGCAGGACGAGCTTTGTTCGGGAAAGATTAAGCCAACAATACTTGGGCTACGCAACACTTTGGAATTCCACAGGAATAAACTTTGCGTCATTCTATAAACCAATTTCTTTCTTTCTCCAATCCTCTTCCACAACAATATTCTCGCTCGCTGAAATCCTTACAGCAAAAATATCCAACTTCCATGCAAATTCTAGAGTAGATGCATACTCTTGTTCATGTGTCTCTGATGCAGGTATTTTTAAAAACAAAGTACGGTATTTCTTTCTCTCTCTCTCTCTCTCACTCCGTTCCTCTAACCCACCCCAACTGCACCCAGCCAATTCCTCTGTTAATAAGCACCTTGTGTTGTTGCCAATCAACAGCAGATTCTTGCGGCACCTCCTTTAATTCCACCTCATCGGATCAATGAGGCACAAGCACTGCACAGCAAGATTGATGACAATTAAGAAAACAAACCCAGGAAAGGTGCTCTTGCGGTGCACTGGTACTGTCACTACCCCTGGACCAGGAAGCCCAGGTTCAAGTCCCACCTGCTCCAGCAGTGTGTCAAAACATCGGAGAAGGTTGCTTAGGAAAATAGGTTCAAAAAAATTATTTTAAAAAAAAAATAAAACTAAGACAAAGGGCTCCTGTGATGTAGTGGTAATGTCCCTATGCCTGGTCGGAGGAGGCCTGGGTTCAAGACCCACCTGCTCCAGAGGTTTTGTCAAAGTATCTCTGTAACAGGCTGATAAAGACAGACAAACAAACAGAGATGCTACTGGGTCATGGGGTGCAGTGGTGATATCAGTGCCTCTGAGGCAGGTCAGGAGGCCTGGGTTAAAGTCCCAACTCTGGAATATGATGGGCGCTGTGGAGAGTGTCAGGGTTTGGCCAGAGCGTTCAGAAATGCCTCAAGGAGGTACTGCAAGCAGAACGTGCCACATACCGCTCAAACAAATAGCCCTGGGAGTGAAGGCAGACGTGTCAGGGGAAAATCAGCATGTTTTAGATATTTTCCCCATCAATCAACCCATTCAGAGACGTTATTACATACTTCTGGAGCATATGGGAGTTGAACCTGCAGTTCCTGGCTCAGGAGGTAGGGACACTACCGCTGCACCATAGGAGCCCCCTATCAGCAGGTTTAAAATAAATTAGGCCAAAACAAAACAGGTTCCCTTGGTGTAACTGATTTGCTAATGACACATAAGGAAGGAGGGTAGGTGTTTGATGGTTCAATCTTTTTGAGGAATTCAGTTTCATTCATAAAAAATCAAACCAATAGTGATCAGTCCCTAAGGGGTCTGCTTCTGACTTATATTTACTTAGAATGTCTTTTTTTAAAAAATAGTTTTTGAACACAAATTACTAAATAAATTGGACTTAACAGGCACATTTAATCAGTTCCTTTGTTGAAGCTACAAGCCATTTTATCTGGGCTCTTGTGGAAGTTATGATGTATCAAAGGAAACCAATTAAAACAAGGCTATACAATATACATCTCACCCCATCCACAAACTTCCATCCCTCACACACACCATATAATTTTATAATTTATAATACAGGCATCACCGTGACTCACAATCACCCGACTTACACACTCTCCCTTCACTCATTACTGACCATTATAAATACACCTCCCATCAACAGCTTAAATTCACACGCCAACTTCATTTCAATCCTCCTTTATATCTGCAACCTCCCCATAACTGGAGAAGCAACTCACAATGTAGAATTCGCCTATCCTTATTACAAGTCTCCATTAAAAGCATTTCAATTTGATGAGAACCATCTGTCATACACACATCTCCCTCATTACAAAACTACATTACAACTCAGTTACACCGACATAACCCTAATTACACCACACTTACACTCTGTTGCAAGGCTATTACATATTTCAAATCTGCTTCCCAGAGACTAATTTATTGGTGCTCAGTCAGGGAAGGTAGAGTAGTGGTTGTGACACTGAGCCAGTAATCCAGACTGACAATCCAGGGTGAAGGTATTTTGAATCTAAAGTTGGCATTTGGTTTCAGAAAAACCTGCAATTGGTACAATTGTGAAACCGTTATCGTTAAAAATGGTGTAAACAATCCAACTGGCTCACTGAAGTCCTTTCGAAAAGGAAACCTGTTGTCCTTCCCTGCCTCTGTGTGACCCCAGTCCCACACCATCACAGCTGGCTCTTCAGTGACCGAACAACCCGCTCGGTTATTTCAAATCAGGATCAACAAGCGACGCCAAGCTCCAACAACTGGGTGCAAAATAATCGGTGGGGGGAGGGGGTGGGAGGTGCTGCCTCCCCAGCACTATGGGAATATTACTGCCATTCCCTCACAACAATCTCCCAGACACAGGAATTAAGAAACATGTGAGGCAGGTGGACTGGACCACATGTGAAGCAGGAGAATAGAGGGCACGTTGTCAGGTTCAAGAGTAAGGTAACGCATTTAGAAATTAGGGATTTAAAAGAATGAGGGGTGGTATGTTATAGAGAAAGATGAAGAGAATAGATAAGATAGAAGCACTGATTTGATTTGTTATGGGTGAAACTGTGAATTCCTGAAAAAAGATTGAACCATTAAACACATACAGAAGGAAGGTGGGTGTCATCAGCAAATCAGTTACTCCAAGGGAACCTTGTTTAGTTTCCACTAGCAGGAGAGACTAGTACTGCAGGGGGCGCATAGCATCAAAATAAGGAGGAGCAGATTTTAGGACTCAGTTGAGGAGGAACTTCTTCACAGGGTTGTGAATCTGTGGAGTTCCCTACCCAGTGAAGCAGTTGAGGCTACCTCGTTGAATGTTTTTAAGGCAAAGATAGATAGATTTTTGAACAGTAAAGGAGCTAAGGTTTATGGCAAGTGGGCGGGTAAGTGGAGCTGAGTCCATGAAAAGATCAGCCACGATCTTATTGAATGGTGGAGCAGGCTCGAGGGGCCGGATGGCCTACTCCTGCTCCTGGTTCTTATGGTCTTAGGGAGGTCACAACAATAAAAAGGGAATACACAATAAATGCAGGAAGATGGGATTAGAAAGGGCATCTGGGTGTCTTTGGGTCAGAATGGACAAGGGCCGAATGGCCCCCTTCTGTGTTGTGTTATTTCTATGGTTCAATTCCCAAATGGGCAATGGATTGAACCAGTCCTGTTAAACAAGGCAGCAGTTTGTGGGGTCATTTCCTGGTGTAATCACCACACATGCATTCAAACTGAGAACACACACACCATTCCAATGTGCACAATGTACCACTGCAGTAGCTGCCTCCTGTACAACGCTGGTTTTTAAAATTAAAGCAGGCTGCAGCTCCTCTGGTCACCATGACTCATTCGCGTCAAGTCCAGACCCCCATCCACTGAAAGATCTCACTTAGCTCACGCAAATCAATTAGCAGAATGAAACTCCAATTTCCGAATCTGTTTGGGCATGTCCTTGGTTTCCGCTTGTACACACACAACAAATTTCACCCGGCGGCAGATATTTATTTTTAATTAAACTTCCTGCACCACTCACAAATCAGGGCACTTGCTCACACAGCGAGCATCAGTACCCAAGATTCCAATATCCTGATATAATTAAGGGATATCAGGATAACAAAGGAAGGTGGAGCCGAGACAGGGGTTCAACTTTGGCATTTCTGTGGTAATGTCGAGATCAACTTCTTACACGAAGTAGAGCAACACAGAGTACAAATCCTCACAGACCAGAGTATAAAAATCAAACCTGCCACTCCTGCGCAGTGCTGGAGGGAAGTGCAGCACTGTCAGAGATGCCATCTTTTGAATGGGATGATAAATCAACGCCTTGCATGACATTTGCATCTCAAGCAACAGCAAGGTGTCCTGGCCGATATTATACCTGAGCATACCCTAGAGAGATCACGTGATCATTGGCTCACAGCAGCGGGAGCTTGCTCTGCACATTACATATGATAACTGATCCTCAGAAGTACTTAACTAAAATACAAAGTGCTTTGGGACATCCCAAGGACGTGAAACGGTGCTTTGCAAGTTATTTCGCTCATTCTCAGGAAAAAGCACTTTGTGGCCCACACCGAAGTTGGTCATAACTAACTTCTTACACACACAAAAACCTTAATCGTTCCCAGCGCAGTTTCTACCCTGCTCCAGGGAGTAGGGAGACAGTCTCACAGCACTCTTGTAATGCGAGTATCAGCGGATAGCCTGACTGCACTGTTGGCACCAAAATCCGTCAGGAAGCAGTCCATGCCTCTACTGAGCATCCTGCTCCCCTTATCGCCCAGTACACAGCACCATCCACCTGCAGCCACTGAAGCAGGATTAAAGAGAGATTTTCTGATTAATGACCCATGACAAAGATTCCATCATAATCTACAAGACACACTGCAACAACCCAAGCTTCCACTTTCCAAAACAAAACCACCACCAACTAGACGGAAAAGGGCAGCAGATACAAGGGAACACCAGTCTCTACAAGCTCCCCTCCAAGCCACTCACTATCCTGACTTAGAGCCATAGAGCACGGAAACAGACCCTTCGGTCCAACCGGTCCAAGCCGATCATAATCCCAAACTAAACTAGTCCCACCTGCCTGCGCTTGACCCATATCCCTCCAAACATTTCTTATTTGTGTATCTAAATATCTTTTAAACATTGTATCTGTACCTGCATCCACCACTTCCTCTAGAAGTTCATTCGAAATACAAACCACTCTGTGACAAATTGCTCCTCACGCCCTTTTTAAATCTTTATCCACTCACCTTAAAGTATGTCCCCAGTCTTGAAATCCCCCACCCTAGGGTAAAGACACCTGCTATTCACCTTATCTGTATGTCACAGGGTCTAAACCCCGGAATTGCCTCCCTAAGAACATCATGGGTCTTCCTACCCCTGCAGTCCTTGTGCTGTTCAAAAGGCAGCTCACCACCACCTTCTCAGGGCAATGAGGGTTGAGCCATAAACACTAGCCCAGCCAGCAACACCCACAGCCCATGATCAAATATGTTTGAAAGGCAAGTATTTTGGACAATTAGGTGAGTGTGTCCTGCACAGTTCTGGTGAATGAGAAACAAGGTGTGTGAACTGACCTCATGGGCTCCTATGCAAAACACTAACTTGGTAAAGTTACAACTCTTTAAGAGTCAAAGTCTCCAACACAGAAAAAGGCCTTTCAGCCCACCAAATCTGCTCCAGTCAAACACAACCATCTAACTACTGTAACCCCATTTTCCAGTTGTTGGCCCACAGCCTTATATACCTCAGCATCACAAGTGCACATCTAAATATTTCTTCAAAGTTAAGGGTTTCTGCCTCTTACACCCCTTACAGGCAGTGAGTTCCAGATTCACATCACCTTCTAGGTGGGAAAAAAAATTCCTCAAATCCTTTCTAAACCCCCTGCTCCTTTCCTTAAATCTATGCCCCCAGTTATTGATCCCACCAACATGGGGAAAAGTTTCTTCCTGTTTACCGTGTCCATGCCCCTCAGAATTTTAAACATCTCAATCATATACCCCCTCAGTCTCCCCTGCTCCAAGCAAAACAATCCCAGTCTGTCCAAACTCTCTTCATAGCTTAAACTCTCCAGCCCAGGGTACATCCTCGTAAATCTCCCCTGCTCCTTTTAAGTGAGGCCAGTACTCTATCTTGCTCACACCGGTTGTAAAGGTGCCTGGTAAACCAACTGGCCTGTTAGGATCAGTCCAAACGACTCAGGAAAACAGACAAAAATCCAGGAAAAAACCGCTGTCTGAACAGATACGTATGCCTGTCCGCACAGGCCTCACTATATCAGTCTCAGCTCAGGAGCTACTCCCTCCTCCAAGATCACAGGGTTATTTATTTTTAAATCATTCGTAGGATGTGGGCCTCACTAGCCAGGCCAGTATTTACTGCCCATCCATAATTCCCTGGAGTGCAGTGGAGTGTTAACCACATTGCTGAGGGGTCTGGAGGCACATGTAGGCCAGACCAGGTAAGGATGGCAGATTTCCTTCCCTCTAGGACCAGATGAAGAGTTTTCCTGACAATCGACAATGGTTTCATGATCACTATTAGATTCTTAAACCCAGATTTTTTTTTTTTTTTTTTTTAAAAATTGAATTCCATGATGGGATTCGAACCCAGATTCCCAGAACATTCTGATTTCTCTCCACAGGTGCTGCCAGAGGTCTGTTGAGCTCTTCCAGCAATTTCTGATTTTGTTTCCGATTTACAGCATCCGCAGTTCTTTTAGTTTTTATTTTCCCAAAACATTAGCTGGGTCTCTGGATTGATGATACCACTGGGCCATCACTTCCCCTGAGGTAATTCTACCTTGATTAATCACCCTGCTCTAGGATGCTACACTGAACAAGGGGTTGACCTTTGAGTCAGTTGTTAAACTGAGGCCCAGTGTGGCCTGTCCAGTGGCAGAATTTGACAAAATTTGAGAAAAGTACAGAGTCAAAGAACTCAGAGTCCAGCAAAAGTGATCACAACTGCTCATTGATCACTTCACTGTTCTTCTGTGATGTTAGCTGTGGATAAATTGCTGCTGTTTTTCCAACATAACACAGTGACTATGTTTCAAACCTAGTTAATTGGCTGGGAGATGCTTTGGGACATCAAGGATATGAAAGGCATTGTTTCACTGCTACGATGAAAATTCCTTCAAAAAGACAGGGATAGCTGGATCCTTCATCCTGTATTACTTAAGGATGCAGTGATTGTGTAAACTTTCAATGTAAACCTGGGGAATGAGCATTGCTTGCGATTGACACCGAGTGTGAGTGAGAGCGAGCGTAAACGAGTGAGTGATCAAGAGAGCAAATGTGAGTGAATGAGTGGGAGAGCAAGCCTGAACAAGGGTATGCAACAGTAGAAGCACAAGACAGTGAGCAAAAGACAAAGAGCGCATGAGAGACAGTGCAAGCAAGACAGAAACAGCACGAGCGAGAGACAGCAAATGTGAGCAAGAGTATGAATGAGACAGACAGAGAGCACGAGCAGACAAGAGCGACAGAGGGAGAGGGTGAATGAGAGACAGGACAATTGAGAGAGAGAAAAAAAAAGTGCGCATCCTGGTCTTCAGGCAAGTCCAAATCACTATCACATTCACTTGGGCTTTGTGCTAAACAACTGAAATTACAAAACCTGATGACTCCACTCCACCACCTTCTGCCATTCACAGTCACACTAGGCAGCAATGAGCCAGTGTCACCAACTGGATTAATCGCTATCCAGCAGATTAAGGTATGATTGTAACAGTCAGGCTCCACTGTGGAGCTTTCCTTTACCGCACCTACACCTTCAAAGGTCACTTTGTCTGTACGCAGGGAGGGAATGGCCTAAATAAGTTGAGCTGCATCTAATAATCAAATCAAGCTCTCGTAAGCCTAGCAAGCTGCTTCTAAATCCCCAGCTCCTGCAGTTAGGGAGAGGGTCAGTGTAAGCAGCGGGAAATAACTGGCTTGCTCATTTTGCCCCTTCAAGACCTTTGGAACATCGCAACTAGACCCAGCACTTAACATATGACAGATGCACTCTAGGTGCTAGACAATTGCAGACAGCTTTATTAATTAATTTTAGAAAGATCTCAATAAAAAAACAAAAATTGGATGGAACAGAAGTTCCAGTCAGTGAATCTCACCTTCAAAATATGGTAACTTTCACTTATATAGCACCTTTGATGTCATAACACATCCCAGGTCTCTACACAGACAACCAGTGGACAGGTTTAACAGGTCAGTGAAGGGTGTAGGTTTTAAGGAACAATGTTAAAAAGGAGGAAGCAGCAGACAGGTGGAGGGGTTTAGGAAAGGAATTCTGGGGCTCAGGACCTCGGCAGCTGAAGGCACGGCCATCCATAATGTCGCCATGCGGATGTACAAGAGGCCAGAATTGGAGAAGCGCAGAAATGTTGGAGGAATGCGGGCTTGAGGAGGCTGCAGAGATAGAAAACGCGAGGCAAAGCTACAAGACTTTACACACTCGCACTCCATTCCTTTCCGTGCTATGTTTAACCAGGACAGAACAGAGTCCTCACCACCTGTTTGAAACTAGTACAGTTAGGAATATCGTATGATGTATGTTAAGCTCCTGGATGTCAACCTGGCCTCAGAATCACTGCCTCTTTTAAAAACAGTCCCTTCCAGCACTCAGTCCCGCTTCTAAGTGGTGCATCCTCCCCTTACGTAAGGGGTGGAGGGATGGGGTAGTGGGGGCCAGTGGAGTACAGCATAACTGGGGCTCCAGAGGGCTAACTGAGCTCCGATTGGAGGGGGAGGGATTCCAAGAGAAGCACTAAAGGCAAGTGCGCTTGGGGTGGGGAGAAAAGACAGCGGACCCACACAGCTGAGCCAGGAAAGGCAACAATCTCTCCAGCCCTAACACTTGGCATCAGTTACCCCCAGAGCCTCTGGTGAATCCCCCCTTCTCTCTCTGTAAGAGGGGGGTGTGGCGCGTGTGAATGCTGAGGGAGGTTTCTGCCCCATTTGTGTTCGCTCACGATGGGAAGCGAACCAGGAAGGCCGATATTCCCTGCCCAGTCTGAGAAGCCCTGACAGAATAGGGTGGCAGGCAGGGGAGCTTTGTCCTCACCACATCGACCACACAGCCAGGCAAGGACGAGCTAGTCGGTTTTAAGAGCCAATCACGTAATGTTGGGCAGGAGACACTTTGAGGCCAGATCAGGGTGAGGTGGCAGCGGTGAGATAGGTAGGCATTCTGACAGCTGTCCAGTGGGGTCTCGCTGTCAGTTTTAGCCAACGTCAGCTCAATCTTCTAAACCAATTGAATTAAACACATTCCATTTTCCCCATGGAGCGTGTGGAGGATGGAGTGTCTGTGTCTGTGTAAAGAAGAGGAGCAAAAGGATGAGAAAGAGAAGAGGGTAATGGAGGTGGGATCTGAACCCAAGACAGTTGGGTTATTCCTCCAGTACTGTTTGCATCACTGATAATGCAGCCCAACTAAAAGTCAGGGTTTGGTTCCACATGCACAAAGGTGGGTAGCGAACAAACTAATGGAGATTGTTATTGTCCTGGCCTTAGCAGAGAGGTGATCACAAACTATGTGAGGGTGGGATGGGAGAGAGTGAGCAATTCTGTGAAACAGCAATTTCTGCAATCAAGCTCTCAGGTATTTAAAATCTGCCTGGCTCATTGTTTTCTCCTTTGCCATTCATCCACTGCTTTAAAACAGAAGGCGCAGCAATTTGTAGACAAAACATGTTATAATGAACAGTCAAGGGCAAAATGTTAAAGAGGCACAGGCAGGCAGTAAACTGGGAGAGACAGAATGGCTTGAGGACACCTTCATTCTCTGCTACTTTCGCTTCAGATTAATCAATAAACTTCCACAAATACCACTTGGCTAAATCACACTGGAGTTTCAGGGTCTATCCTGCAGTGCCACAGCACTTCCTTAAGTCTGTCTGCCTCAATCCTATAGATACCCAACCCATGATGACATCTCAATAAGCTTTATTACCACCGAAGATATTTTTTAACAACCACGTCACCAGCCTTCATAAAGCTTAAGGGAGGGGTAACCAGTTTAGGGTAAATAAGTTGATGACCTCCCTTAAAGTGATGGGGCAGAGATGTTTCATATAAAGTATAACTGTTTGAAAGCTGATACTTGCTGCTGGTAGTTGTTAACCTCTTCTCTGCCAACATATCTCCAAACTTTTCCATTCAACAGCCCAACCAGCCACTACTATCCTCCAATGAAAGCAATCTCTCAGAAGATCAAGGGAATATCTCTCAACCCTTCATTCAGCAACTACCTATCTCCTCCCCGCCTCCACCACCAATACAGCTCAGGTACTGTCCCCTGATCAATCTACATCCAGGGGGCACTATACACCACCCGGCACAGGGCACTTGCGCTCTGAATCAATGGGTCACTCGTTCTGTTATACCCGAGGGCACCCTTGATTATAAAAGGAGGAATAATAATGAAAAGAAATAGGAGAGTGAGCGCGCTGTAGAGTGCACGCGCGATTGCAAGGGAGAGATAGACAAACAGTAGGGGAGAACATCTCATTCTCACGGGTTGCGGGCATCACTGAAAAAGCAAACACACGTTGCCCACCTCCCATGCCATTTCAGAGGGCATTTAAGAGTCACCCATATTGCTATGGGACTGGGGTCACATGAAGGCCAGACCAGGTAATGAGACAGACTTCTCCCCCCCAGAGGACATTAGTGAACCAGATGGGTTTTATAACAATTGATCATAGTTGTGACCATCACGGAGACTAGCTTTCGATTCCAGATTTATTGACTGAATTTAAATGCCTGCAGCAGCACTGATGGAATTTGAACCTGTGTTTGCAGAGCATTAGCCTGGGCCTCTGGGTTATGAGTCTAGTGGTTTTACCACCAAAGTGGTTGGGAGGGAAGGAAAGGGAGAGATGGGAGGAGTGTGGAGGACAGAGAAGAAAGAGTGGTACTATATAGTACCACTCACAACTACAATATGTCCCAAAGTGTTTCACATCCAAGGGTGCACTTTCAAAGTGTCAATCTGAACAAAGCAAGATCCTACACATAACAGGATTACAAGGGGAGGATGGAGAGGGGCACAGTGGCCATCCTGCAAGCTTCTATCTCATTCCTGTGACCCTGACAATATGCAAGGAGAACCAGTGCACACGTGTGCTGAAGAATTCAGTTTCAGAGCAGCCAAATTTCACTCTGGTAGGTCCCAGTGATTTAAGGTGATCTTGCTTCACACTTTCGTTGTGCAGGTTCTACCAATCAGCGTGTAGTAGGTCAGGGGTTCAAGCTGGGGATGCATTCTATCAGACAGCAGAGGGGTTGGGGGAATGGCCACTCCCTGACACCTCACCCACTCACCCACTCACCCACTCACCCACTCACCCACTCACCCACTCCCCCACTCACCCACTCACCCACTCACCCACTCACCCACTCACCCACTCACCCACTCACCCACTCACCCACCATCACTCCAATCGCCAGTGTGGCCTCTAAGGGGCAGCATACAGATAAACCGTACTTCAGTATTTCCACTCAGCATCAGAAGGGGGGAAATCTTAAAGATGGAGCAGCTGGTTTTTCTGTTTTGAAGAGTTAGTCTGTGGTCCATTAGTAATGGGGAAGGTGAGCGAAAGGTCACAGTCGTTTCTGTTAAATGGGCATCTACAGGAAGAGATGGACAAATGGTGCTCTTCAGGGGCCAGGCCCCTCACTAGAGGAAAGGGGATTCACTCAGCCCCCACCACCCGAGCCTAGCTCAATTCACCTTGTCACGCTGTTGCGGGGTGAGGAGGGAAAGAGAGAGACAAGTCTCAGATTTAGGGAAAGACTTCAGGAGGTTAGAGCCTAGAAAGCTGAAGCATGGAACAACGGTGGAACAATGAAAAGCTGGTCAGGGAACTGTAGGAGCTCAAGATCTCAGAGGGCAGAGAGAAAAGAGGCCTTTAAAATAAAAAAAAGTGAGAAATTGCTGGATTTGGTGTTGGCACAGAGGTGATGGGCCAAAGTGACTTGGTAGGAGTCAGCTCTTGGTTTCAATATCTTTTGAAAATAGAGGGAGCTGGGGAATGTTAATTGTCTCCATCCATCTGTAGACTGTCCATCAAGAATGCATCATTACTCCAGAAATTGAGCCATTTATTCTTTTGGCTTATCACAACATTGTATTTCACATTCCAAACAGTGCAGGAGAGTAGCTGTCACTCCTGCTGGATGGCACAAGGCAGTACTAACTGCCCTGAAAAACTGGGCTGACAAACAGATGAGAACTCACAGCCAGAGCGAAGCAAGGCACCTGTACAATTTAGGTAGGCCATCTGACAGGAGTACAGCAGCACCAGTATTCCATGATAATCTCATCCACACTGCAGCCTCAGCAGAGGCCCCAACACTAATTTTAGCATCAGATTTATCAGGCTGCAGAGAGCTGGAATCTTTCTGCACTGTCCATCATGTCTGCGTTATACAACGGGAGAGGGAGGGACAAGGAAACAAAAAGGCACAAGACACACACAGTCTCGGGGTGAAACTAGACCCAAATAGCAATTCGGCGTTGCTACGGTGGAGAGAGAGTCCAGCAATTAAGCACAGCAGCACAACACACCAGCAAAAAGGCCACTTTCCCCTCTCGTCCCTCTCAATGATTGCAAGGTTCCAGAGCTGAGCAGTGACCCTGTTACCCTTCTCTGAAAAGGCCCATAACTGGAGGTGTTTAACTCTTTGCTCCAAGAGCAAGCTGACAAAGCAACACAACCCTTGCAAGCAGCACCTTCAAAAAGGTCAAACATATCGGTTCAGTCCTTTCAGACAAGGGGATGCAGCAGACACACCGCCAACACCTCCCCACAAGAGACTCCCCCTAGCCGACTTAACTAAGATGCCTCTGCTAGATCATGTAACAGTCCAAATATGTGCAGGTCAGGTGGATTGGTCCTGGCAGTGTCCAGGGATGTGCAGGCAAGGTGGATTAGCCATGGTAAAATGTGGGGTTACGGGGGTTAGAGTGGGGGCCTGGGTCTTGGTGGGATGCTCTTTAGAGGGTCGGTGCAGACTCAAATGGGCCAAAAAGGTCTCGTCACATCATAGGAATTTATTGCTTCAATGAAAACTGAGCTGAGCTGTCACTGCACAGGCCTATCGAAGAAACATGTCATCAACTCATAACGAGGGGCTTGGATATAGCAGACCAGGATGAACCACCTATGGTCAATTCACAGAGGAAACACAGCAAAGACGATAGGCAGAAGGTTTAGAAGGAACATGAGGAAGGTCTGCAGGTGGAGGTGGGTGTTTAGCATGTTGCGGGGGCAGAGGGAGGGGTGGGGGGGGGGGGGGGGGGTGCGGGGAGGTGGGATTGCGTTCTGCCCAGTTGCTCAGTAGTTGAGACAGAAACCTTCAATTCATTTAGAAGGAACCAGGATCCACACCTGAAGTGCTGGAAAACCTGAAAAAGGTACAGATTGGGGATTGGAGTGGGCAGCTAGTGTATTCAGCTGATGCAGACAATGGTCTGAATGCCTGCTTTCTCAGCTGTAACGTTTCTACAGTGCGTGCCTTCCTAAAGGGACGTATCCCGAGGCTCCCTCCAGTTCCTCATAGTGGTCAAAGACTTCATGTCTGGCATCAAGTGTCCAACAACAAACACATCACATCTACACCACTCACTAAAGCCATCCACTTCCGTGGGTGGGGGTAGGGTAAAGGGGGAAGGAAATCTTTGGTGGCGAGGGAGGGAAAGCAAAGGGTCCCTAGATAATCAGAGGAGGATGGGAAATTTCCCCACTTTCGGTCCAGCATCTCAACCAGTGTTTCTGAACAAGAATCAGTCATAATGGGTATGTCTTTGAGAGTGTCTATGTGTGTCACAGACACACTTCGAACGCTCTGTTCAAATTGCAGTGGTGTTTTCCTCACATGCATAAGAGTCTCTCAATGATTTAAATGTTTTCCTTTTGTTCAGCTTTGGTGAAGAGCAGTTGTTCCCGGAAGACTTGAAGATGACAGATCATCCGCCAACGTCACTGCATGCAGAACCTATTCTAAACAAAATGTAATGAGATCAAACAACACACACACACCAATTACAGAGGGAATCTCTTCACTCACACAATGCCAGAACACTTCAGCAAAGCAAAACGCTGCTCACATCGTTAAGTCATTCAAAAGAGAATTTTCAGTTGCATTGCAACTGGGGAGAGAAAAGAAAAGTTATTCTGGGAATTATAAACCTTTCTAGTCTCAATTCCAAACATTCAGCCTCTCATCTATCACCACACCCATAGGCTTTCCCCATACCCTCCAAATACAACAAGCTATTTGCCGAAGGCCAGCGAAAACCTGAAGATTTGGTTGCAGAACTTCCTGATCAAGCCTGTGGCCCCTTTAAAAACAGACCGACGCAGAGTCTTGATGGCACAAAGAATCTCAAACAGCGGCTCTTTGGAGCCTTTAAATATATCAATCTCAAGGCAACTGTACCAGAAAATTAGTTATCATTTTCTGTGCCAGTTGGGGCCTACCAATCAGGCTTGATAAATACAAGGTATTTCAAATCAGCAACATTTTAGATACATATTCATATTGCATATTAAAAGGTAAAGTTGCCATAGTCTTACCAGACAATAGTGTTACTCTCTCATTAGAGAGATAGCTGGTGGTGGTGGTGGTGGTTTCATGTGAGGGTCACCATGCCTGAGGTGAGAGGACAGGTTGTGAAGGAGAATCCTCCATGGTAACTTCAGCCAGCACAGGAATTGAACCATGCTGTTAGTGCCACTCTGCATTGCAAGCCAGCTGTTCAGCCGTTCAGCCAACTGAGCTAAACTGACTCTACTAACTTGTGTGTATATACATATTATATATAAATAAAAACACACACTTTATATATAAAGAAATAAATATACACGTTAAGATATACTTACTTTTGTACATAACACATCTGTAAAATCTGATTTCCACATGAGGCGGCCATTCAGCCCCGAGTCCCTGCTGGCTCTCGGTCAAGGAATTCAGTCAGTCCCATTCCCCCAGTCTGTCCTCGTTGTCCTGCAATGGTTATTTCCTTCAAGTGCCCGTCAAGTTTACTTTTGAAATCGATGACTGAGCAGGTTAGGGTTGTAGGTTTCCTTTCCCGAACGACATTAATAAACCAGTTGGGTTTTTTTTTTAAAAAAGTGATAATCTGACAGTTTCATGGTCACTTTCACTGATGCCAGTTCTATTTATTTATAGTTTTATCTGCTTTTTAAAGAAATGGAATTCAATTTCCAAAATTTCTCCAGCACAGGCTTTGAACTAGTCTTCTGGAATGTTCACCCAATCTTCTACATTACTATTCCACTAACAAAAGCACGATGTACCAGGGAATGAGGATATCCAAACTGGACTGTTCTCTTGGATTTTGCCAGTTCCTCTTTGGGAGATACCACAGTCTCTGCTCTGACCTCAAAAACCACCCCTCACTCTGTGGCTTCAGTATATAAAAAAAAATAAACCTTCGACATAAGAGACATACACAGGCACACAAACAGAGGCTGAGGCACAGCGAAGCGCACATACGTGCACACACAAACGCACAGAGTTCACAGTTGACAAGAGAACATTCCTGGTCATCAATTCCACATCAGCAACCACTCAATTAAACTATTTCTGTTCAGTGAATAAATATTGAAGATGGAGTCCTTCCTATCAACACGTACTGACATGTCTGCCATTAACTGAATACTTTCAGTTTGAAGTTCCACGGGAGAAATCCAATCCTTCTTCACGTAGGCCTAGGCCAGACCACCCTGCAGTAGAAATACTATTAGCACCTCTTACCCAATCCACAATAACGTCAGAGAGAGAGACATTTCCATTGCTAGCCAGTACAGAAAATCCATTTAAAATTCTACAATCCTGCTTCTGCTTCAGGCTCCACGACCAAAAGGAGAGGGTTGTATCTCACCCCACACTAAATTCCTCCTTAAGAACAGGGATTACAGGCAAGGAGGAAGTGAAGTGAAGGTCATTGGACATTCAGGCGGTGCTGGGAAGGCCAACATTTGAATATAACCAAATGGTTTGCTCATTAGGAGGGGTAGTGAAAAATCAGGCACATTGTTCTGGGACTAGAGTTACACATAGGCCAGGCCAGGCAAGGATGGCAGATTTCCTCCCCTGAAATCAGATGGGGTTTTCACAACAATACGTCAGCCAGCTTTACTGATAACCAAATAACAAATTTCATTTCCCCAGTGGCCTCAATGGTGGGATTTGTACTGGCATCTCCAGACCCTTTGGCTTACCAGTCCAGCAACATGCCACTGTACATAAGCTTTCCAATCCGTTAGCTCGAGGGAAAGGGCTATGGGGAAAAGGGGGCAAGCAGCTTTCATTAAGAGTATCTACCCCATGGGCTATTGGGACCTGTGAATGGGTATGCAGTAAAAACCCACAGTTGACCTCACCTCTGAGCCAAAGTACAAATGGAATTTCCCAAACACCACCACCACTACCCTGGCTATAAATAAACATTTCCATCTGTTTAAGGAAACAGGAATGCAGTCACACCCCACCCAGTGACCGAAAGGCTCAAAAGAAAAGGAGAATCTTTATGGATGCCAAGGAACGTAGAGATCAGTTGGGAACATGGAAGTGGAATCGGGCTGGATCATCAGCCATGATCTTTTTGATTAGTGTAGTGGGTTTCAAGGGGCCAAATGGCCTCCTGCTGTTCCTATGTCATTGAATAAAGAGTACAGAACTGGTCCCTTGGCCCATTGAGTCTGCAATGACAAAAGCTACTGTAAATCTACACTGGTACCACTTTCCAGCACTCAACCACTAGCCTTGGATGTGACATTTCAAGGGCTCATCCAAGTACTTTTTGAAGGTTGTGGAGGTTTCCTGCCTCAGCTACCCTCTCAGGCAGAGAATTTCAATTGTTGGAAAGATAAATCAAGGTATCAATGTTGCAAAGACCAAATTCACAGTGAATTTACAAAGAAGTGCTTCAGAGAAAGTGCTAACAGCGTGTAGATGTAAAACAATGAGGGCTGCTTGATTTCCCGCTACAATAGCCACATTTTGGGATGTCCTGCAGCATTGAAAGGCGCTGTGCAAATACAAGTTTTTGTTTTGAACCTCTCCCTCCTTTACACTTTCCCAGTTCCTTTTCTTTAAGAGAAACACGCACTTGGAAAATGAGCTGTGCCAGCGAGCCTCCTTCCTCTGTTCCCTAATTCACCATCCAAACACAGGCCACAGAGAGATGTCAGACTCTATTCTGGTGGTTTTTCCAGCCAGCTCCAGGAAACGCAAAGGCCACATGACCCTCCCAGTCAGGAACATAGCTGCAAAAGTCTCAGATACCCCTTTCAAGCTGGTCAACTGTCTGTTGACATGCCAGTGATACCAGACAGTGCATTGCTCGGATGACATTGGCTCAGCCTGGAACTTATCTCTCAGCCATGGAAGGTTGCTGCAGTCACAGGTTGCCACTAGAACATGAACACAACACAAGAACTCCACTATTCAATAAGGTCACACTGATCTACTTATGGCCTCAAATCCATTCCTGTCTGTCCCCACATCTCCATCACTGATTGAAACACTGTCTCTTGTCTATAGCTCATGCTCATGATATCAACTCTGTTTCACAGCAGAGGACACACCGGTCTCATATTGAATCCTATCTCAGACCACTTGAAGCATGACCCTCTCTGGAAACAGGCTCCGTTGCTGCAACTAACAGCTGTAGACTAGCCCAGACACTAGTGTGCCAAAGCAATGTAAACGTTGGTATGTAGTAGATTAATAAATGTTAGATTCTTCAATCCCACGATGTCTACACTCAGTCTCTCATATATGAGGTAACATCAGCATTGTTGCATCAAGTAAAACACCTGTTGGAAACACTCTCAATGCTTGAAGCTTATAGCCTCAACTTCAATTTCCTGCCCGTTCCCCACAACCCTACAGCCACTATAATAATTGAAGTGCTACCTCATCTTTGAGCATATTCGATGGCCTGGCTTCCACTGCTCACTGGGACCCGCAAACCCTGCGAGTGAAGCAATCCCTCCTCATCTCCATCTTAAATAGGGGATCCCTTGTTTTTTGTTTAAAAGACACTGCAACGCTAGTTGCAGAGTCAGCCACAAGGGGAAACATCCTCTCAGCAGCTGCTCTCAGGATCTCACATTTCAACTGAAATCCACTTTCATTCTTCTAAAACCCAGTGGGTACAGATCTAACCTGCTCCAAATTTCCTCAAAGGCAGAGCCTTCATTCCAGGACATGGTCAGGTGCACTTTCTTTAAGTAGTTCCTCATGTAATTATGGCCTGTCCACAGGATGGAGACTGAAACAGGGCACAGCCCGCTGGATGAAGAAAATTAAAAAAAAAAATTATAGATGCTGCCAGACTTGCTGAGCTTTTCCAGCAACTTTGGTTTTTGTTCCTGATTTACAGCATCCACAGTTCTTTTGGTTTTTATTCCCGACTTTTACACTCCATTCTCCTTGAACTTCATTTGGGGTGCTCTGAACAGGAGATGCGGCACCTGTTTGAACTGAATGTCAGGCAGCTTGGCTTTAACCAAGCGACACAACCACCAGCCCCCGATGCCACTACATCAGAGTCAAGTGCAGACCTTTAATTAGCCATTCATGGGCCCTAATTGGTTAAAAAGCAACTGGATCATCAGGTATCTATACAGTCAAATTTCAGCAGAGGCCAATAGGCAACAAAAATCCTACATCCTTCACCCCTCCCAAAATTACACCCCCCCAAACCAGGCTCCACTGTGAACTCCATCTCTTTGCAGACACTGCCAGAGCATTTCCAGCACTCTGTCTTAGAGTCAAAGCATACAGCATGAAAACAGCCCCTTCGGTCCAACCAGTCCATGCCAACCATAATCCCAAACTTAACTAGTCCCACATCCCTCCAAACTTTTCATACTCATGTACTTATCCAAATGTCTTTTAAAGGTTGCAACTGTAATTGCATCCATCACTTCCTCAGGGAGGTTCATTCCACACGTGAACCACCCTCGGTGTAAATAAGTTTGCCCCTCAATCTCTCTCCTCTCACCTCTCACCTTCAAAATCAGACGGCACATTTTTAACTCACCCCACCCTAGGGAAAAGACCCGTGTCATTCACCTTATCTATGCCCCACATGATTTTATAAACCTTCTACCAGGTCACCTCTCAACCTCCTGCGCTCCAGTTAAAAAAAAGTCCCATCCTATCCAGACTCTCTTTATAACTCAAACTTTCCATTACCCGGCAACATCCTGGTCAATCTCTTCTCAATCCTCTCCAGCTTGATAATATCCTTCCTATGACTGGGCAACCAGAAATCGGCACAGTATTCCAGAAGAAATGTCCTGTTCAGTTTCAACATTATTTCCCAATTCCTATACTCAAAGGACTGAGCAATGAAGGCAAGCGTGCCAAATGACTTTTTAACCACCCTGTCTATTCGTGACGCCAACTTCAAAGAATTATGAACGTGCACCCCTAGGTCCCTGTTTTATAACACTACCCAAGACCAAGGCCCTACCATTAATTGTATTAGCCCTACCCTTGTGTTTTCAGGTTTGCAGCACCTGCGATATTGTGCCTCCGTGACCTTCCAAACACGCACGCCTTCAGCAACTCACAGCGTGCACCTGTCGAGCCATCTGGAGGCCCAGAGACAACTTCAATAGCACTTGACAGACCGAGGACAAACTCAACACAGGGTTTAGCTTTAAACAGAAAGGAAATACATCAATCTGCCCAACAGCAAAGCTGCAAAACCACCTCCATTCAAAATCCTATCCCACACTTGCTACTTGTAACTGACCCCAGCACATGCTGAAACTGAAGGACATTACCATTCCTGGTCTGAAAACAATCAAGAACCCTTGACAGAAAATGTGTCTAGGGAGTCACAGAGGGTAGCAGGAAACATGGCTTCTTCCCCCTTTTGTTAATCCAATGGGTTTTAAAAAAAAAGACCAGAATTTCACAGGAATGAGAATATTATATTCCACCCATTATTTATCGCTGTTTGGTTAATGCTCCATATTTAACCAGCGATATGTGTCCATCCTATTGGGATTTATTTTTCACTAGAGCTACTAGACTTCCTTTATGATTTTGTTATTGTAAATAAATAAACTGTCATGAAACATTTGACGTGCTATACTTACAGGCTTTTAAACTCCCTGAGCCCACCCAGCATGCTGAGAGGCTTTTAAAAACGGGTGACACAGGGAAGAATGAGGAATCACAGAGCCAAATGTTCATGGAGGTGCTGTCAGGGGACAGGCACCATCAATGCAGGCATCAAGAGAAAGAAAAAACCGTTTTCAGCCTCCGCTCTGAATACACAATGAAACCGTGCAACAGGCCAGGAGAGACCAGGAATCACGTCTTGACTTACCAATTGTTGACAGCTCATTGTTTAGACTAAATAATAGAACTGAGGGAATGAGAAAGGGGTGGAATTGCTCCCTCGCACACAATTCTCTCAACTTTAGAATAACACAAGCTGACTGAGGAAAATAAAGAAAAATCTGCCTACATTTGCATAGTACCCCTAGCAGCCGCAGGATGCTATAAAACCAACAAATTATTTTTTGAAGTGTGGACACGGTTTGCAATATAGGAGACACAGCAGCCAACTCGCACACACTAAATTCCCAAAAATCACAATTTGATAACAATCAAATAGTTGGTTCCCCTGACTCAACTGAAGTAGAAACATTGGCCAGGACATTGGAGAAAACTCCCTTCTTGCTCTCATAAACCACCGTGGGGCTTTCTGATATCTACTCAGGAGGTATCTTCCCCAATCTCTTCTCCTTGGTGTCCCCCTGCCAATCTGCTCCCCTGTTGCTTTGTCTCCCACTCCACCCACCCATTTCTGATCAACGTAAGCCATGACAAATAGTTGCTAAAAAAAGGACTGCAGCTGACTTCAGAAGAGTAATGGCTCATTAAAAAGAACCAAGATAGTGGAGCAACATTTCCACAAAGGGGCTGAGCCGTCATTAAACATGACTGAAGATGGAGCTCTCACTCCTCATTCAGCCAACTGTATTTTCGTAAATATACATAAAAGCCAACCTGTTAGGCCACATGTGGGCCTGGTTTTCCTGGCACTGGTTAACCAGGGCAAGTCAAACTTTGCTGCACAGGGCCTCAGACAGGTGCTCACCTCCTAAGTTTGCATTTGCTGCACTACCGGTTTCAGATGCAGACGCGGTAGTCTGCGAGAAAACAGGCAGCCACAGTTTTAGATTCATAGGAGGCTGCACCTATAATAACTTTACTATTAGGAGTGACCAAAGCAACTCTCTCCCCATACCAGCCACTGACACATTCCTAAGTTATTCTGACCTTGCGATTGCCAATCCACTAACACTCCTATTCACAAAAAAACCCTAAACTTTTGCATTGATTTTTTCCAAAAAAAAAGCTGTCAGACTCCAAATGCTTTGCAAAGTTCTAGCTCTTGACCACGTCACATCTACTCACCACCCCCACCCCAGGTATTTCCCATCCACATCAGATGGTGCTGACCCACGTTGGGCTACAGTTGCACATCCTGTCGGTGCACCAGATAATTGGTCATTTGTAAAGGGGTCAGCGTAGTGGTAATGTCACTGTGAGCCTACACCTCTGGCGACTGATCCAGTGATATTACAGCAACTCCAACAACTCAGACCCTGCGTCAAATCTCAATTTTAAACCTGAGACGGGTAGCTTTAAGATTGAAAACATACAAAAATAGGAACAGGAGTTGGCCATTCAGCCCTTCGAGTCTGCTCCACTTTTAAAATTGATCACACAGTTGATCATCCAATTCATGATCCTGTTCCCACTTTCTCCCTGTACCCTTTTGATCCCTTTAGTCCCAAGAACTGTATCTAGCTCCTTCTTGAAAACATTCAATGGCCTAGCGTCAACCACTTTGTGTGACAGAGAATTCCACAGGCTCACCACTCTCTGGATGAAGAGATTTCTCCTCATCTCAACACTAAATGGCCTACCCTGTATTCTTGAACAATGACTGGTGTCCCCAGAACTGGAGTCATCGGGAACATCCTTCCTGCATTAATGCCATCTAGTCCTGTTCGAATTTTATACATTTCTATGAAATGTCCTCCCCTATCCTTCTAAACGCTAGTGATTACAGTCCTAGCCAATCCAGCTATGCCATTCGAACGGTATTATGGATACAGGAGGATGGAGTTCAGATACAGATAAGCCATAACCTCATTAAATGGTACAACAAGCTGAAGGACTGAACGGCCCCCTCCTGGTTCTATGCCCTAAACCTAGTGCAGTTAAGACTAGCCGCAGCTGTTCCCATTGAACCACTGGTTCAGGTAGACTAACAGCACAAACCAGTTATTAAAGCAGAGACATCCCTGGTGGGTGTGCACAGTACAGCCAAACATTTATGAAGTGAATCATGAAGGGAGCAACAGGACATTCTGATATGGTGTACCTGCCACATTCACCACCACCCCACCTCTGGAGATCTTCTCTATAATTCTCACAGGTAGCTTCCAGAGACAACAGCACCAGTGCCAAAACAGCAGAAAAATAATTAACCTGTAATAAACGTGTGCATGGTGCTTTGCCAATTTGCCTTCCCTGAATGTATATGGGACGTTCTGACTTGAAAGCCAGAAATTGCTCCAAATGCAAATTTAAAGTGGAAGGGAATAACATTTGATTAAAACTCACATCAATGTGCCACAAACTGCCTGAGGATAACTAGATTTAATTTAAGATATCTGGTCAGCATGGACAAGTTGGACCAAAAGGGTCTGTTTCCATGCCATACATCTGTATGACTCTATACCTCTAAAATGCTGCTCCCAAAACATATTCAGCACATCCAAGAGATAAGTTCAACCTACACAGGCGTTTTTAAGAGACCTTGCATCATTAATTTGCCCCAGAATTCAGGACATATAGCAGCAAGTGAGAGCATTCATCAGTGACAGGCTACACTTTCAGACTGCACCCAGCTAGTACACATCCTCATTTAGACATTGAATATTAGGTCTAGGCTGATTGCCCCAGGGTAGAATGGAGGGTGCTTTCCCCTGCAGACTAAACTTTAAAGCAAGGACCTTTAGCCTGCCCTACAGCTGAATGTAAAACAATTCCGCAACACCATTTCAAACTACAAGAGGGAAGCTCTGCCCTGTATCCAGGTCAATATTTACTTCTCAAACAATATCGCAGAGATGGTCATCATCATACAGCCCTCCGTGGGATCTTTGCTGCAAATTCATGCAACAAATTCGTTGCAAATAGCTGGCATTGTGGCCACTATAGAAGTCCTCATTAAATATCACATTCAACAGTGCTCATAATCAGGATGCTGCCTTATTTATCGTTTCCAACAAAAGTCAGTCTTGTGGTGCAAATCAGTAATGTCTCTGCCTCTGAGCCAAAAGCTCTGAATACAAGCCCAGGATCTGATGATCCTGGGAACGTATGTACATAACATGGCCAACAAGTTTGTTAAATCACTAAAGGTTAAATATTGGATAGACAGAGACCAAGCATGTATTCTTCTAGACAGAGTTTTACTCCATCTCACACATCACAAAACTCCAGCAGGAATCATTTGTTCTCCACAGATACATGCCCAGTTAAGTGCTCATCCAATTACCTCTTATCTAATCACCCAGCCTAACTCCCTTTGGGTCTGGCAGGGATGCCTAAGACCAACCAGATGATAAAGAGGTTGCATATCGTTATAAATCCATCCAACGCACACCAATAGCAGGCAGTAAGAGCAAAAGAGTTTCCTCGTCAACTATGTTGCATAAAACAGTTTTGGCTCAAGTTATCAAGTGGACTTTCCGTTAACCAGTTTGGATCTGTCCCCTCTGATTAAAAGTAACTAGAGGCAGTCCCCAGGTGGCAGACTGGTTCCATTCTGGAGTTTTTTTGCAAATCAATTGCTACGCAAGGCAAAGCACCATTCAGGACAATGTAAAGTAGCCGTTCATAAATACAGGAAATGTTTGCATTTTGGGTCTTTAAATTTTAAAATACAAGTATGGGATCACATTTCTAAGTCCCCTGTATTTTTTTGTAATTCATTTTTGTGGGATGCAGGCATCGCTGGCTGGCCAGCATTTATTGCCCATCCCTAGTTGCCCTTGAGAAGGTGGTGGTGAGCTGCCTTCTTGAACCACTGCAGTCCATCTGCTGCGGGTTGACCCACAATGCCATTAGAGAGGGAATTCCAGGATTTTGACCCAACAACAGGGAAGGAATGGCAATATATTTCCAAATCAGGATGATGAGTGGCTTGGAGAGGAACTTGAAAGGTGGGGGTGTTCTCATGTATCTGCTGCCCTTGTCCCTCTAGATGGAAGTGGTTGTGGGTTTGGAGGGTGCTGTCTGAGGATATTTGGTGAATTTCTGCAGTGCATCTTATGGATAGTACACACTGCTACTACCGAGCATGGTGTAGGAGGGAGTGGATGTTTGTGGATGTGGTGCCAATCAAGCGGGCTGCTTTGTCCTGAATGGCGTCAACCTTCTTGAGTGTTGTCGGAGCTGCACTCATCCAGGCAAGTGGGGAGTATTCCATCACACTCCTGACTTGTGCCTTGTAGATGGTGGACAGGCTTAGGGGAGTCAGGAGGGGAGTTATTTACCACAGTATTGCTAGCCTCTGTATTCAATCTAAATCCTTCACAATTTCAAATCTCTGTCAAAATTTCCTCTTAGTCCCCTGTAATTTGCTCTCAAATATTCTGGGACATCCGGAGATTATAAAAAGTGGTATATAAATGCAAGCTCTTCCTTCCTTGCTCCTGCTTGAAGGATGTACAAAAATCAACCAAACTACTCTACTTTGTAAAACTGATTATGAAAGAGGAATTGCGAACAATCATTTGCCTCCACAACATCTTCAAATTTAACCAATGCAAATCTTCTACTAATTTGCATTATGCACTTCCTCAGTAAAATATAGTGATCATTCCCTGCAGATCATAATACCTGCATTCTTGCAAGGTTCAAACTTGCTCATTAACCAGTTTGAATGATGCATCTTCAGGACCAGCCAAAATGGTAATTATTGCAAACCCCACCATCTTTACCACAACATATTATTGGATCAACTGCACTGTGCAACATTCTCTACAATAACCATCCACTAATGTCTCCCTAAGTAAGGGTACCAAAAACACAGTACAAGGAAGTCTCATCCTTGGTTGCCGTTGTGTTGTGATGGTTAATATCAGCTGGGGCGACATTTGTAATGCTAGAATTTCTCTCATGAGGGGCTCTTGGAGAGGTGGTAATGTCCCTGCCTCTGAACTGTGAGGTCCAGGTTCAAGTCCCACCTTACTCCAGAGGGGCGCCATAACATCACTGAGCAAGTTGATTAAATAAAAGGTATCCAGAATGCATCTCAGTTCTCCAGGAATAAACAAAAAAAAAGTGTGAATGAATCATCCAGATACCAGGAACAACATCTGGCATTTATACAATGCCTTCATTTTATCTGCACATTAACCTTGCTACTGATCTATGTTTTCAAATCATTGCTGAACCCTCCACCTCACAGTGAATGCTTGTTGTAGCCACGAGTCAGTAATGCTCAACATTAACATGCAACTACCAAAGACTGATGAAGAACGAACTGCCTGGCTTGATTCAACTGAGAAGGCTGAAAACCTGAAGGGAGCCAATCGATTTGCACCCATCCATCAGATATACATGTCGAAGAATCGCAACATAACCCTCTGTGGTATTGACTAAGTGAGAATGTAACTACACTGAACAAAGGAAGACCATGGCTTGTCTCATTTGCCTCCTGCCATCTTGGTAGTCATACAACATACCAATAATGGAAAGCTTGACTAATCATGGATAGCGTTTTCTATCATTGGTTGGGAGCAGACCGAAGGGCGAGGAAAATCTTGCTGACTGGGAGCTTTGGCAAGCCCCAGTCCAGCATCACCATCTGCTCCCAAGCTTGTAAACCAGACAATGAACCATTCTTGGTGAACAGCAGCTATTTGGAAAAGTTTGGAATTACAGTGGCCAACTTTCGAAAGTTTGCGAGGAGGAATCGAAAAAAAATAAAGAGGTCCTTGCAGATTTATGGCATCTAAAGAATTCCACGGGAAAAGACAAGAGTGAAAGGACGTCCGGTACAGAGATGGTTAAAAGCTGCTCCTCGCAAACAACATTTGCCAATGCAACCTCCACATCAACACCTGGTCTCCGTGATGCCTTCAGAGACTTGGATTGCGTGGTGCAGCAGATGCACATGGCAGTAAACACTTTCTCAAGATTAATAGGTCTCTCTTGTCCCAGGGCACGTGACACATTGATGTCATGCATGCAACCAGGGTTACCAGCTCTTGAAAAACATTCAGGGTTAAAATGGTACCGGAGCTTCAGAAAATAAATATGGAGAGGGAGGAAATAAATTTTAAAAGTGGAGGATAGGCGGAACAGTCCTAGGGCTAAGGGAATAATGTTAGCTTTCACACGAAGATTAAAAATACTCCTTTATCGTGCTTCACCCTGGTAACAGAGCAGGTTTAACACCTTGCAAAAGGACACTAACTTATAGCTACATTTATTCCATGTACAACATTTTATTGGACTGTGACATTCACAGGAACTCTCTTCCCTCTCCTCTCCGGCGATAATACTGAGAGATTTTCTAAGTGTAGGAACAGGAATGGATCCTTCTGAGCTTTGAGGGAGTACTGCCATTCCACACAGTTGTGACTGGTCTAGATCTCAGTTCCCACTCACCCACCTTTACTGCATATCACATGACATTCTAACATTCAATCCGAGTCATTTCAGTCTTGCTCACTGTAGCCAATCCAGGCGAACAGACTTCCAACTCTTCCCTCTCAGAAATGCTCAAACGTTTGAGCAGATACAGCTCTATCCTCAAATCACAAAGATTTCTGCTCCTTCCTTTAACCCAATAAGACACTGACTTAGATATACTATCTACACAAACGGCCATCCCTGCAATGTCACTACTTCAGCTCCTTCAATCCCAACCATCTAAGGCCATGAAAACTCATTAAATACCAAAGTGGACACAGTTGTGTCAACTTGGTGATGTGTCAATGTGTGGAGTATCTCAACTTCATGGTGGATCAAGGGGATGTTACCAGCAGACTTAACCTCATTGCAGGGTGTACCGAAAACCATATCACATTATATAGAACTTACACGGAACAGTACAGCACAAGAACAGGCCCTTCAGCTCACCATGTCTGTGCTGACTATAATCCATTATAAACTAACCACATCTGCCTGCACATGATTCTGTATCCCTCTATTCCCTGCCAGGTCACGTGTCTGTCCAAATTCCTCAAAATTACGTTATCATTTCTGCTTCTACAACCCCCCTGGCAGCACATTCCAGGCACCTACTACACTTTTGCATTTAAAAAAAACATGGCTCAGTGGTTAGCACTGCTGCCTCATAGTGCCAGGGAACCAGGTTGGAATTCCACCCTCAGGCAACTATCTGTGTGGAGTTTGCACATTCTCCCGTGAGGCATGGTGTTTCCTCTGGGTGCTCCGGTTTCCGCCAGAAGTCCAACCGTGTGCAGGTGAGCCATGGGACATGCAGGGTTACAGGAATAGAGTTGGTGGGGGGGGGGGGGGGGGGGGGAAGGGGGGGGGGGAAGGGAAGAGGGGAATAAATGTCCGGGCAGGACACTTCAGAGAGTTGATATGGCCTTGATGGGCCAAATGGTCTGCTCCCACACTGTAGGGAAGTATGATCTCCTTTCAACTTTCCCACTCTCACCTTCAACGTATGCCCTACCTATTTAAATAAAATAAAGCAATACACCTTTCCAGGTGAAAGCACGACAGGGGTAAAGGGCTGCAGCTCTCAACAAGTAATCAGGCAGGAGCACAAGACCCTGCACAGCAGGAGTCTGCATCTCCAGAAAAGTGTTATTAAAGACTGTACAGAGAGAGTGCAGGAGATGCTGCCCAAGACTGTGCCAGAAAGTGCACAATCACAGCACTCCAAGCAGCAGCCTGATTCAATCAGTAGAAGAGTCGGTAACAATGCTAGCCCCGTGAGATCACACAGCAAGGCTGATAAAATTTGCAGCTGCGCTAGAAGCAAGGAGAAAAAGACAATGGAAGAGACTACGACAGGAGAAGCAAGAAACGGTACAAGAAAAATAAATGTACTCAATTGTATCCTATGTTTTGGAAAAAAAGTAACCTAAAAGCAGCCAAAATGTAGCCCTGCTGACAGCACAACTTCCCCAGTCTCTATCCTGGAAAGAGAGCAAAGTGCAGCAGGTTAAGAGAGCCCAGAATCATGAGTATCACCACAATCTGGACATTGCAATGGCCCTGTTACTGCACAGCTCAAGCCAAGCTGCCTCACTGCTTTCTCAAAGACCACCTGATCAGCGTTTCACTGCAGTCCAGCAGACACACTGACCAGGATCTGGCAGAATAGTGTGCTGCTACTCTGTGGGATGTGGGCATTATTGGCTGGGCCAGCACTTACTGGCCATCCCCAAATACGCACAGAGGGTATCGCTGCATGTCTGGACCAGGCCAGGTAGGGATGGCACGTTTCCTTTCTTCAAGGACATCAGTGAACCAGATGGGTTTTTCATGACAATCAACAGGGTACTTGGTCACCACCAGGCCCAGCCTTTTACTCCAGATTTTTATTCAATGCAAATTCTCACCTGCTCTTGGGATTCAAAGCTAGGTCCTCAGAATATTAGCCCGGGTCTCTGGATTACCAGCCCAGTGACATTACCACTGAGCCACTGCCTCCCCATTGCTTCCTCGTCTTAGTTTACTTTCAGAAGGGCATAGGGACCAGGCTTTGACACAAGATGCGGTCAGTCATTACCGGGTGGCTTGCTGCTTCCCTAGTGGCCTCTTGACTCTATTCAAATACGCTTTGCAGACGTCCAGGCCAGGAGGGGCCTTGATCCTCAAATCCCAAGTTATTATAATAATAGAGAAGCCAGTATGTCTCCCTGGAGTCCCTGATCAGTATATACCACTGAAAACACATTACTGTAGTCAGAAGCAGTAAAGTCTTGGTAACGTCACTAGACTAGTAATGCAGGGGCCAAGGCTAATGCTGTGGGACACTGGTTCAAATCCCACCATCTGACAAATTAAAATCCAATTAATTAAGAAAAAAAGTGCAAAATTGAAAGCCAGCCTTGACAACAGTAACTGTGAAATTATTGGCTGTTGTAAAAACCTATGTGGTGTACCATCTTGAGGGGAGAAAACCAGCTGACTTTACCCAGTCTCCTTACACATGACTCCAGCCTCCCAGCAATGTGGTTGCCCCTTTGCTACCCTCTGAATTGACCCAGCAAGACACTCATGTCAGGGACGACTGGGGACAGGCAACAAAAGTTGACCTCACCAACAGTGCCCACAGCCCTCAAAGAAAAAAGCTAAAGGAACTACCACACTTATTTGTGGAATCTTGTTGTGCACCCATTCCAACAATGCACCCACATTTCCCAAGGTACCTGACCGGCAGGAAAGTGACCCGAGAACATCCTGAATGATGCTACATCACGCAAATTCTCTAGGCGAGGGTGGAAGAGGTGAGGGGAAGCAGGGGACTGGACATTAACATGGGTGAACTGCCAGTTGATACTTGACATCTGGTGACTCACCAAAAACAAAAAAAATCACAACAATCTCTTGAAGAAAGGAGGTAAAGGGCACTCAGTGCCCAAGTATGTTCCCTTCATTGAGAATTTGGGGTTCAGGAATAAGGAGAAAACTGACTATGGGATCAGTGGGGAAGGATGATGAAGCCAAAATGCTTCAGGGTTCTGTAAAAATTGGATGCATAAATCAATGCAGCTAAGAAAAAAGAAAGGTAAGCTGTTAAAACCAGACATGCAGGTCAGATGACAGAAAAGGTGACCATGCAGATAATCGTCTCAAGTAAGCATTTTGAAGATTTAAGCAGTTGAAGTTGTCTCTAATTCACAATTAAATACCTAAAAAACACTGGGGGAGGCAGGCACTAAACTCCAAAAAGGCCCACTTTCATTTGATAAGCCATTCCTACATCTATTCATGTGTAAATGAATATTTATTCTGCAAATGTATTCCCCTATACGGTTACTCTTTGGATAAGAGTCTTCTATCCAACCTTTCTTCACATTCACATTCCTACTTCTTCACTTCCACTGCCCCATAGCCAGCACGGTGAGTAATTTGCCTCACTACTAAGGACTTTCACCAAAAACAAACAAAAAGAACTACAGGTGCCAGAAATCGGAAGCAAAAATCAGAAGTTGCTGGAAAAACTCAGCAGGTCTGGCAACATTTGTGGGGAGAAAGCAGAGTGTCCAGTAACCCTGCTTCAAAACTGACTTTTGCGAATTCCCCTCTCAATCTCACGAAACAACTAGATGTCACAACAGAAAGGGACCGATTTTCTAAGTGCGAAAGCAATGTTGTCCACTACGGGTTACACAGTTTCCAATAAGCACTTTCAGGAAGGGGAATGGATGTAGGGGATGGAAATATCTGCCCACCAGGAATACACAACTGACCTCAACACAGATTCCAAAGCTTAGACAACTTTCATGGCCTCTCCTCGGAGCAGGCAATCCTGAAACCAGAAAAGGAATTCCACACAGGAGAGAATAAATATTTTCAAAATTATTCTCAATATAGGCTACATAGAAAGCAAATCCAATACATCCAAGAGAGTTGAAAAGGTCAGTCTAGCACCCTGTTGTAGCTCATCGACTCAGCAACCCTTCTGCAGCTTCAGCTCCGATGTGTTGTCCACCACGTCACTGTGTAAAGCTCACACAGTACAGCTAGGCTGGCAATTAAACGTGGCAAACGTGGCACTGACTGTTATCGGAGACAGTCCATTCCAATACTGCAGATCCTGCGATCCTCTCTGCTGAGAGATGAGCTGAGGGAGCTTCGCACGAGCACACCTGACCACACGGAGATCACATTATCATTATGCAAACTATTAACACTAGTGCACAGGGCATGGGCATGTCAATGTAACATATGCAGCAGACTCTGGACACATGAGAAATAGGTCTACATACCAACAGAGCTACTCATCGTCCTATTTACCTCTCCGAATTACTCAGGCTCAACAACTTTGAAAGCACCCTTTCAGATTAAGTCAATGAGTCTGTTTAATACGCAGTTAATGGCTTCCCCCGAGATGTAGCACCACCTGTTGCAGTCAATGCCCTTTTACTACGTGTCTCTTTTCCTTCCTTAATGACAAGGACCGTGTGGGTTAAGCCAGGAAGACCTGACAAATTCAATCTCAGCGAGAGGTAGCCCTTCAATTTCTTTGTGAATTGCATAGCAAGCAACTTTCATGTGAGACGTAACGTACAAAATGAGAATTATGTAAAGCTAAATGCAAGAAAACTTAAGGCTTACTCATTAGCATAATTATAGTTTGAGGCACACATTTGAACATGTGCGCAAAAAACAAAAAAGCACTTGCATTTGTATTTTAAAAAAAAAAAAAAAAAAAAAAAAAAAAAAACTTTCCACAACCTCAGAACGTCCTTTCAACCAATCAGGTACTTGAAGTTGCCATGCTGGCAGCGCGACACAGTAAGCTCCGACAGCATGACAAAACCAGATTAGCTGTTATTGATCAAGGTGATCAAACTAGCCAGGAGTCTAAAGGAGAACGCCCCGTTCTTCAAATTGTGTCATGGGATATTACACCTGCCCTAGGAACCAGATGGGAGTCTCGATTTAACATCTCTACGGACAAACAGCACACTTCCAACAGTGCAGCACTCCCCCTGGACTGCAGTGGAGCTTCGGGCTGGAATTGGTGTTCGAGTCTTCGGAGAAGTGCGCGAACTGAGAACCTTCTGAGATGACGGCACAACTGAATGAGTGCGCTAGAGACAGGAGCTAAAAGTTGCACACGTGACAAATTTAAAGATGGCTGAAAGGAAGTGTTAGAATAACAAGACCAAAAAAAAAAACCTTGCCGCTGCTCAAGGTGAACACTGGATGCTTTTGCCAAGGCAGAGAAAAGGGCAACGGAGCAGACATAAGTTGATTAACAACCGAAGGAACTGCCCAGCCCTCTCACGGTGACTGATGCTGCAAGCAGTGGCTGTGCAGACATGGTCACAGGTCAGCCGATCAACAAAAATGTGAAGCCAAATTCCAGGCCACAACCTCACCAGCAGAGCTAATGGATTTACTGGCCCTACGCCGAATGGCAGCCACGAGCATCCTTGCACCGAACGGCAAAGGTCAACAACT
>NC_063357.1:8987399-9006286 GCF_021869965.1 Rhincodon typus | reverse complement strand
ACATCGGATTATAGTCCAGCAGATTTATTTGAAATTGCAAGCTTTCGGAGTGAGACTCATGTGATTTTTGACCATGAGCAGGTGGTCAGCCTAACTCCTGGGCTGACGATTGTGGTCTGACTGCAGCAGTGACCAGCAGCTTGAGTGAAAGTTCACTCATTGTCACCAACCACTTTAAACATTCACTCCCTCCACCTACCGCTGCACAGTGGCTTCAGTTTATGCCAAACTCTGCACCAACTCTCCTCCTCAGACAGCACCCAAATCCCTGACCCCACCCCCAACCCCCCACCCCCCACCCCCCACCCCCCAACCCCCAACCATCTAGAACGACAAGGGCAGCAGATACATGGGAACCGCCTCCCTGCAAGTTCCCCTCCGAGCCACTCATTGTCCTGACTTAGAAATGTATCGCTGTTGCTTCGCTGTCACTGGGTCAAAATCCTGGAATTCCTTCCCTGACAGCACTGTGGGTGTCCCTGCAGCAGGTGATGAAGGCAGTTCACCACGGCCTTGATGGGCAATAAATCAGCGGGATTCAGCTGGTGATGAATAGATTAAAAACTGTAAGAGAGTGGTCGTCAACTTGCTTTTTGTGTGAGGTGCAGAGGAGAAAGACATAGCTAGCTTCCTATCACTTGCTGCATTTACTGGAGCCTGTGCTGCATCCAATAAAAACTCCACTTTATCATTTCAAATTCCCCACCGTAACTTTCTCAAGGCAAAGTCTAACCTGACTTGCCAGCTCATTACCATTTCTTCCATTGAATTTGCAGCTCAGAAACAGGCCGACCCGTCAATGCTGGTGTACATCTTTCAAACAAGCTTCCTTTGACTCGCTCATCTCACTATCCTCTCTCCTTGTGCCTCTCTGAAATATATCCACGCTCGTCGCCACAGCTATTCTGCACGGGAGTGAGTTCCACATTCTCAGCATACTCAGGGTCAACAGGATTTCAAACGTCTCCCCCACCCCACCAAGTTTCTCAGCATCTGTCTTGCATAACCTCTACATAATTTTGTGTCACCTCCTCCATTCACTGGCCCATTGGGTCTTTGTTGGTGGTTGTCCCTCTCTGATCAGGTGTCAGCCTCATAAATCTTCATTGCCCTTTCGCCACTGTGTCTCTGTCTTGTTTGGAATGCAGCTTGCTCCTATATTGAGTCTATACAGTGTGGAGCTGGAAGAACACAGCATCAGGCTAGACCTGAAACGTCAACTCCCTTACTCCTCTGATGCTGCCTGACCTCCTGTGTTCCTCCAGCTCTACACTATATAGACTCTGACTCCAGCATCTGCAGCTCTTGCTATCTCCAAGTGACTTATAACTCTACTGCAAAGCCTCTTCCAAGGATGCCCACTTTGAGGAAGTTGTCCTACTCTCTCCAGAGAGATCTTTCTCCCAGTGCAACCCTCTGGTAATCTCCTCTGCCCTGAAACTCCTCGACCATATACTGAAACAAACCCAGTACTACAGCCATATCTCCTTTCTCAGTGCCTGCCTATACAGCTGGATCATCCCCAATGGACTCCAAACAACATTCAGACCATCCCAATTTGGCCCTAACCATGACAACCACTCCCTCCAAAAACGGTTTTCTCTGCGGATCGTCAAGCACATGCTCACAGCCATGCGTCAGCACCTTCTGGCCCTACAGTCGGCCCTACCCCAGCTCAGAGCCTCCCTCTCCCAGACCTGCAAGGGACCTCTTCCATTTTCCATTCTGCGCAGGATCCACACCCTCAACCAACGCTTTTTCTCCACCCTCTCGGACATAAAAACTGTAAGTACACTAACCTTTGCTTGTGCTTTCAACCAGACACAGGCCTCTTCCACCACCCCAGATCCCAACCCTGTCCAGGGCCTCCCTCTCAATGTGCCCAGCACCATCGACCATGCAGTCGCCCAGGGCTCTCCCGCCAACGCTGTTGACTACACCACTTCTGCCGATGCCTTCCATGTCACTTCCTCTGCTGTCGCGGTGACGTCACTTCCCCTGCTGATGCCACTTTCACTTCCACCTACACAACCACCCCCACTCCCGAGACAGTCTCTACCCCCACTCTCAGCTCCAGCTCTGCATCCAACCCCAGCCCCAAGCCCTGCTGGGTATTCACCATCTCCACCGCTCCCCCTCACTGAGGGCAAACAGTCAGTCCTCAGCAAAGGATTCACCTTCATTCCCCTCCAACCACACATCAATGAATTCTGTTAACGTTTAGATGTTGAACCCTTCTTCCACGCCTGAGTCCTGATGAAGGGTCTAGGCCCGAAACGTCGACTTTCCTGCTCCTCTGACGCTGCCTGACCTGCCATGTTTCTCCAGCTCCACGCTGCTATCGACTCTGACTCCAGCATTGGCAGTTCTTGCTGTCTCCCAGTTGCTCCTATCGTGGTTCTTGCAGGACCTTATGTGGCAACAGTATTCACCACTTACCATGAAACACTGTGAGGGGGGATTGCACTCACCCCCTCACCCCCCACAAACAGGGGGGAATGATAATAGCTTCAAGACAATTCCATTTGAACCACATGGTCCTGGCCCAGCCTGTTGATACAGATTGTCAAGCTGGTCTTTCCCCGTTGCGCGCTTCTACATCACCCAAAGACAATCATTTCTCGAAAGGGAAAAATGATTCAGACTGGTGAATGAGACAAACTGGTCCCACTTGTCTTGCATACTTCAAAAAGGAGGACCAGTTATGTTCATCGCCGCCTGTATTTAAAGGTTATTTCCCCCTCTGGCTTCTCACAATGTGCAAACCACACTGGAATAAGATGTTTTGCAAACTTGGAGAACTAGCAACTGTGGAAAATTGTAATGGTCCTGGTTAGCAACAAGCTGCCTCTGAAGTGAAGATAGATCTATGTGTTGGTGTTCTCGTGAAGGAGCTCTGAAGGGTTAATTTAGCAGATTTGCTGAGTTGACTGCAGAATGATTTGCTAGAGCAGGCCCTACCTACGAGCCAGAGGATAGTGTACCCACCCCAGGCCA
This sequence comes from Rhincodon typus, assembly GCF_021869965.1. Lineage (NCBI taxonomy): Eukaryota > Metazoa > Chordata > Chondrichthyes > Orectolobiformes > Rhincodontidae > Rhincodon > Rhincodon typus. Next base: position 9,003,289 of record NC_063357.1, on the reverse strand, counting down.
TCCATTGCTGCCTGGGAAACAGGCTGACTGGAGACTGGGGAAACTTAATCTACACACACTTGGACCGAGAGGAAAGAAAGGCAGTCACATTGAGGGCTGCCAGACCATCAGTGCTTGAACTGACTCTTATTAAAAGAGATGTCCTGATTACTGAGGAGAGACACCAGAGGGAGAAGAGACATATTGTATTCACTGTGATATCAATTGGTGACACACTGATAGATTGTGACAGAAATTGCATCTATATATTTTTCGGGCAACGCTCAGTCAGGATAGCATCCGAGTGAAGGACGGGACAGATAGACAGGAGACCCTGTGTCTCACCCAGCCTCCAGGCTGACCCACCTTCCTATCTCCCCCTCTACACCTTCACCTCCTGCACGTGTGCAGGCTTTTCTTTACATCCGATCTCCTTTAAAAACTGAGTTAGCCGACAGTGGGTGTAACCACCCTGCCCATTCCAGACCCCGGCCTACCCACCCGTTGGTTACACGGTGAGCCTCCTCCAGGCCCCTCCTGCCCCAGTGTTCTGTCTTTGCTGAGTGACTCCAGATCCGCGAAGGAGTACGTGTTTAACAAAACATCACTCCTCGACTCTCGCTGTTCGCCCACACGTTGGAATGTCGGGATTGTATCCCTGATTCCTTATCACTTACATGCCCAGGTTCCTCATTCATACTGTCAATGGAGGAGGCTTCAGGCTTGTCTTTTAAAATGGCCACCAAGAGCCAGCAGGCATTGCAGCTGATCTCAATCTGGATTTTTACCGAGTGATGATCATGGAATTTCTGGCGGCAGTTCACAAGTAGCAATCAGGATTGGGACGGTTTTCCATCTGCCCTTCCTCGTTTCGAGGTGCTGCCTTTTTTCGGGAGTTTAATTCCACCCAAACCAGAGACAGACCTGTTCCAGTTGAGAGCAATTCTTTTCCATTAGACTCCAAGTATGGATCAGGACCATTTTCGGGTCATGACCCCAATCTGATGGTTGGAAGGTCATCATTTTAGTCCCCTAGTCCATCCTCCATTTGTATGTAGGCTTCACTCCCAGTCAGGGAGAGGTGATGGCCTATGATATTATTGCTGGACCTATTAATCCAGAGACCCAGGTAAGGTTCTGGGGTCTCAGGTTCAAATTCTGCCACAGCAGATGGTACGGATACAAGAGAGATCTGGAATTGAGAATCTAATGATGACTGTAAATCCATTGTCAATTTTGCTGGGAAAAACCCATAATGTCCTTTAGGGAAGGAAGTTCCCACCCTTACCTGGTCTGGCCTACATATGACTGTAGACCCACAGTGATGTGGTTGACTCTTAATTGCCCTCTGTCACTCTGGGAAGATTGACAGGAGATGAGAATGTGTTGGGTTGCTCAGTTGACAGGTTTTTTTAGATACTTTGTGAAGGCCCCCCCGCCTCCCCGTGGGACCAGGAAGACTCCATCCTTTGACCTGGTTGGTATATTTTATGATGCAGTGGCTGGTCGGGTGACTAGTGGAAACTCTCACCTATATCCACCCACAGTGCATGATGGTCAAGTGCTGCTACAGACTCTGATGACTCCCGTGTCTGGTTTGGATCTCCGTTTCTTGCTTCCAGCTGAAGTTTCCTGTCAATTTGGCTCAGTCAGGAGGAACTGGAGAGCGGCACGGTGGCACAGTGGTTAGTACTGCTGCCTCACAGAGCCGTGGATCCAGGTTCAATTCCAGCCTTGGGCGTAGTAGAGTTTACACATTCTCCCCATGCTCCTGTTTCCTCCCACAGTCCAAAAACGTATAGGTTAGATGGATTGGCCATGGTAAGTGGTGGGTGGGGGTTGAATTTGGTGGGAAGCTCTTCAGAGGGCCAGTGCAGACTCAAGGGGCTTCTATCTGCATCATAGGGGTTCAATGAACTCTCCCCTGCTCTGTGTCATATCCAGCAGAAATGGTTGTAGTCATCTCAGCTCAAGGCAGTGTCCAAAACCAAGCCATCGTCAGCTGATTTGTCAATGTGGGGATGTTTGCTGATGATTCAGCTCCTCAGATACTGAAGCAGCTTGTATTCATGTGCACCAAGAAGAGGGGGAGTAGATTATTGAGGAATGGTACTGTCCTGATCACTTTAACAATCATTTCATTTCAACGTGCGGAAAGCAGTTTGAGACATGTCTAACGGGCCTGATAAAGCGTTTGTCGTGACTGAGTCTCTCTTTCTATTTCAGACAAAATAACATGCAGCTCCTTTAATCAAACCTGTATCTGTAAGATCCTGTTGGTTTGTCCCCATAGCAATATGGGAATAGTGAAGCCTGGACGAACAGCAGGCCTGTTTATTATCTCTGTATTTCCACTTTGAATTTCCACGTCACTTTAGCAGATAGTGAATATCAGTTGCACCAGGCACTTTCAGAATAGCTTAACAGAGAAGTTCACAGCCTGAAGGACAAGGGAGAACAGAATACAGACTGACGCTGCAGTGCAGTACTAGGGAATACAGCACTGTCAGAGGTGCTACCTTTCAGATAAGACCTGAATCCCTATCTGCCCTGTTGAAGATCCCATGACAGGATTTTAAAGAAGATCAGGAATGTTCTCCCTGTCTACCTGGTCAATATTTGCCCTTCAATCAACATCACAGAAACAGATCACTAGGGCACTATCACCATGCTGTTTGTGGAAGGTTGCTGGGCAAATTGACACCTGTGTTTTCTACATTGCAACAGTGGCTTCACTTGAGATATATATATATATATATATATATATATATATATATATATATATATATAAAAAAAATATATATATATATACACTACCCTGGCTGTAAAGTGATTGGGGGCATTTGGCAATGGTTGAAGATGCTATATCAATGCAGGTCTTGTTCATTTACTGACAGTAACTTAAAGAAACAAACGGTAATAGCAAGTTGTTAAAGTTCTTCTGACTAACACGACAGTGTTGTCACGGTTCGTGAGAAAGTTCATGTGATAAAGCAGTTTGTATCCCTGAACAGGTCTGGGGCAATGGATTTATCTTTTGAAAAGCCAGTCTTTGTGAGTTGGATCAGTTTGTTGAAATGATGGCAAACATGTAAAGTTCCTGAGGTTTTACAATCATGAAAGAGCAGGTTTGATGGGAGCATGGGTCCTGTCCTGTCCCACATTGATTGTATGTTGAAAGGGTAACCTCCCACCTTGCGATGCTGATGGGCATCTGTAATGTTGTGGGACATAGTTTTTATTTATAGAATCCCTATGGTGTCAAAACAGGCCCTTCAGCCCAACAAGTCCACACCGACCCTCAGAGCATCCCACCCAGACCCATCCCCCTATAACTCACATAATCTACACATCCCTAAACACTACGGGCAATTTAGCATGACCAATCCACCTAGCCTGCACATCTTTGGACTGTAGGAGGAAACCGGAGCACCCGGAGGAAACCCACGCAGACACGGGGACAATGTGCAAACTCCACACAGACAGTCGCCTGAGGGTGGAATCAAACCCAGGTCCCTGGGGCTGTGAGGCAGCAGTGCTAACCACTGTGCTACTGTTCCGCCTTGGATGGGGGCTTTCCTGAAATAAAACAAATAACTGCAGATGTTGAAGACCTGAAACGAAAACAATAATTGCTGGAGAAACTCAGCAGATCTGGCAGCATCAGTGTGAAAAGCGAAAGAGAGTTAATGTTTCAAATCTAGTTACTTTGCTTCGGAAAAATGTTCATTGGACCTGAAATGTTAACCCTGCTTTCTGTCCACAGATGCTGCCAGACCTGCTGGGTTTCTGCAGCAATTTCTGTTTTTGTTTGAGACCTTTCCTAACTCTTTTATATTTCCGCTTAATATTCTAAGGATGCAGATGAATGGATTTTAGCATCTGCTTCCAAGATGTGAGCAGATAAAGTGATACTTTCATGGATGCTTTGCAACACTGAAGGTATAACAACTACTTGGGTATATGTCGCTGCCTTCCTTTCGTAAAGTCAATAGCAGCACAGAAGGAGACTGTTTGGCCCATTGGATTTATGTTAGCTCTCCATGAAATGATCTAGCCAGTCCTGTTCCCTCTCCCGATCTGTGTAGCCCTACGGCTTTCATTCCTTCATGTTCCCATCCAATTTCCTTTTGGAATGGTTGACTGTTCTGCTTCTGCCAGGCTCCTGGGTTCCAGGTCATGACCCTGGGTTAGAAAACTGGGGAGGCGATAGCCTAGTGATGTTATTGCTGAACGGTTAATCCAGGGACCCAGATAACATTCCCAGGGACCTGGGTTCGAATCCTGCCATGGCAGATGGTGGAATTTGAATTCAATAAATATCTGGAATTAACAATCTAATGATGACCATGAATCCGTTGTTGATCGTTGGGAAAAACCCATCTGGTTTACTAATGTCCTTTCGGGAAGGAAACTGCCATCCTTACCTGGTCTGGCCTACATGTGACTCCAGATCCACAGCAATGTGGTTGACTCTGAACTGCCCCTCTGGACAATTAGGGATGAGCAATAAATGCTGCCTGACCAGCGACGCCCTCATCCCGTGAATGAATTTCCAAAAAATACCGTCCTGGAGTAGCCAGGAGTATGCCCATGGAGCAGGAGGGGCTGGTGAAGGGGCAGGATGCAATTTACTCATGTGGTTGAAAGACCTGATGAGAAGACAGGTTTCCTGAGCTGAGCTGGGAGGACAAGGAGGGACCAAGGTCTTGGATCTTGTCCAGGTGTCCATCCAGCAGCAGGTCTTTGCACAGGAACATCCAAGTAATGGCAGCAATCAGACAGGACTTATTACTACGCAGCCCAGCAGAAAGAACATGGACTGGTCGAAGATTACACAGCACTTGTAAATGCTTTCCTTCCTAAAACTGTGAAAAGAAAATGACCTATCCATTAGGTGCTGTAATAAATTTTCGTTCATAAACTGAGGTACTGAGGTACTGATGTCAAGGTTAATGCAAATTAATTTCCCTAGTGACTGCTTTTGGAGCTTCGCCTCATTGCTTTAAGTCTGTAGAAATGAACGGAATCTGAACAGAAGGTAATAGGTAACCTCAGCAGTCAAGATATGCTCAAAGGAACAAAGTAGCACAGACAGAAAGATTATAGATCAACGTAAACACAACACGCAAGTTAAAAATGTAATTATTATATTCAGGAAGTTACTTCTGGAGGTCAGAGAGCCACGCCAGCATCACCTCTGACTTGGATTTGCAATTGACATGGAAACCATTTTGTTGTATGCAGTTTGCACCGTGTAAGCCAGCAATCTATGGAGATGGTAACAATCAGGCAGCAGAGTTCCCAGCATTGCTACATTCACTGTTCCAAAATACCAGCTGCTTTAATACCAGGAACACAGGTTCAGCGTTGTTGCAAGGTTTTCTTTAGGTCACTCAGAGCAGTTCAAGGGTAACTGATGGGTCAGTTTAGTCATTTGGGATGGAGGCAGTTGAAGGAGAAGTTCATCACCTCATTGTTGTTAATCAGTCAGAACTTAGAAGCAGGGAGAAGAGACTCTGTCCCAAAAAAGGACTGCTATTGTGGACTGTGAACTGTTAGGACTCGAGTTGAAGTCCGAGGAGATGGTAGATGTGACTAAGTGTTGCAAATAAGCTTAAGAAAAGCCCTGGGAGCTGTGGAGGCTCAAAAGAAGCCATATGCCAGTAATTGTCTCGTGAGAACAAAGGTGAAGGAAGCCCTCAAGCAGCATTTACTCCATGCAGCTGAACATGCTAAGGCTCGGAGAAATGTAGGGTCAGTATCAGCTTGGTGAAGCTAGCTGTCTGTGAAAAGCTGACATTGTGCCTGTCGGTAGGTGCTAGATACTGTTTCCATGAAAGCACAGTCCCAGTTGGGAGAGTGAGCAATGAGAAAGTTAGCAGTCATTGACACAATCCATGACAGAGAGTGGCTTTTGATGGAGTTCATAGCTAGGTCTTCAGCAGTGGAGAATTGAAGGCTCTAATAAAGTTTAATGAGACTTGGTGACCCAAAGAGTGGGGTGTAGTGTGTGGACATGGCTGAGAAATCCAGGGGATCTGTCTTGACTGCATTTGCTATTTGGTGTGCTGTGTAGCATGTTACCCACATGCACATTGGGTTAATTCTAATTGGATGTTAGGATATAAGCTACGTAGATGGTAGATTACTGTTCTGCCTTTGTATAGTCAGATTCATTGATATTTTTTGTTATTTCTTCAAAATGTTAGAATCATGTGGATCTTTTTCCCTTAGTGAATAGCTGGATCTCTCACTTTGCTTGCTTGTGACAATAGAAGTCATTGGTCCCTAGTCACATCGTGACGTTATTTTGGTGCTATGGTGTGGGATTGTAACGCAGTGTTGCCCAACTGTTAACATAAAGCACTCTATCTGCTTTCCCTCTGTCTCTCTCTCAAGTTTCAAGACTCTGAGACCGACAGATTTTTGTTAGGTTAACAGTATCAAGGGCTTTTGAATCAAGACAGCTCAATGGAGATGAGATACCATCAGCCATGCTCTAATTGATCAGCGTCATCCTGCTCCTGATGTCTCTCCAGAACATCTGAAAGCATCTTTCATGTGCAACAGTGTTGTTGTGCAGGCAAACACCGCAGCCTTGCTATGCTCAGCTACTTGCCATGGGATCTTTTATTTGCATAAGTGGTTCCTGAGCTGCAATGATTGAGAAATAAATGCCAGCTTGGAAAAATAATCGAAACGCTGCCAGTTACACGCACCAGAAGTGGAGGAATGAATGGCCTGCGAGTGCCCTCTCAGGGCTTTGCCTTGTCCTACAGCTGCAGACCTGCTTTGGTATAGAGCAATGTCATTATTATCCCATATTAAAGGATCAGTCAGAGCCAACGCTGTTCACTGTGACCCCTGTGCTGATGGAAGGTTGCAGAGATGAAGACAGGATTTTACTATGTGTGGTGTGTGATTGCACCCCTTCCCTGAACAATCAGTGCTGTAACAGTTCACCTTCAGCGTGGTAGAGATGCCCTCAAGCTGCTTCACACCAAGCCCCATCAGGAGGTATCAGGACAGGTGACCAAAAGCTGGGTGAAAGGGTTTGGGATTTTAAGGAGCGTCTTGAGAGAGGAACAGAATCTCAAGCCTAGGCAGCTAAAGCTAACCATCACCACCAATATTGGACCGGACTACGTCAAGGATGTTCAAGTGACCAAAACTGGAGATTTAGTCATAGAAACTTAGAATCCATAGAGTGTGGGAGCAGGCCATTCGGCCCGTCAAGTCCACACTAACCCTCCAAAGAGTATCCCACCCACACCGACCCCATTCTGTATAACTCTGCATTTCCCATGTCTAATCCACCTAGCCCGCACATCCCTGGACACTATGGGACAATTTAGCATTGGCCAATTCATCTAGCCTGCACATCTTTGGACTCTAGGAGGAAGCTGGAGCACCCGGAGGAAACCCACACAGACACTGGGAGAACATGCAAACTCCACACAGACAGTTGCCCGAGGGTGGAATCAAACCCGGGTCCCTGGTACCTTGAGGCAGCAGTGCTGACCACTGAGCCGCTATTCCACCCCTAGTCATTTGGTACAGGTTGAACTTCACTGTTCCTCTTTGAAATAATAGCCGTGGGATCTTTATCCACCTACTTGAGAAAGTAGATGGACGAGATCTTGGTTTATTGTCTGAGCTGTAAGACGACAAGTCTAGCACTATCAGTGTTACACAAATGCAAACCTTATTTTCCATTGCCGCACGGATATCTTCATTTGTGCTGCTGGTCAGTACATTAAAAAAGTTCACTGATGAAGTTTTGTTGGAGTGGTGAGGATGACAGAGTATAATGTGCAGCGGGCAGCTTCTTCCTTAGATAACCAGCTCCCTGGAGCTGATCGAAGGCTCCCACAATCAGAAAGGTGGTTGATGGGGTAAAATGATGAGCAGTGCTGTCAGGCAGGAGTACGCAGAGGTGGCATAAAGAAAGGTTCTTTACACAGAATGTGGGGTCATCCTCCACAAACTGCTTTCAAAGCTGAGTCGGCAGGGACTTCCAACAGGAAATTGGGGAAACGAATACTGTAAGGTGTGGAGAGAAAGCTGAAGGGTGGGAATCAGATCATATGGGACCATGCGGATAAAAATATCAGAGTACAGGCTCGGTGGGCTGAATGGTATGTCTCTGTTGCCGGAACATTCTGCGATTATGTACCGACAGCTGGGGCCGTTTGTACAGGAAGCCTTTGTGGATGTCACTAATGAATGCTCCTGTTTGGTGATGAATTATTGGCCTGCCCAATCACTTCTCTTTAAAAGCTGATCTGCGTATTATTACAGTAATCAATTTACTGATTATCTCGGCTTTGAATGACTAGGTGCAGCGATGCTATTGAAATTAAGTCTGAAGACAGTACAATTTACTACAATTAGGGCAGACAGCTGCAAGTCGGTTCATTGCTGATGGTGAGCGACACATCAGTTTGTAGCTCTGTTGCTGCTCTGAAGATCTCTAGGTTTCTCTTTCCTGCTCACTCCCCCCAGGTCTGAGGTGATTTCTGAACTTCTTCCCATTTCTTAGCAGGCTACACTCAATACGGCAGCTCAGAAACAGGCTGTTCAGCCCAAATGGTCCAATCTGCTTCACCTAGTCCCATCAACTCATCTTTTGATTTCGGTCTTGCTCGTGTTTTGTTTATTGATTCCTCAGCAATAAATGTGAGGTGCTACATTTTGGTACAGCAAATCAGGGCAGGAATTGTACACTTAATGGGGCGTGTTGCTGAATAAAGAGACCTAGGGGTGCAGGCTCATAGTTCCTTGAAAGTGGAGTCACAGGTAGACAGGATAGTGAAGTAGGCGTTTGGTACGCTTGCCTTTATTGGTCAGTGCATTGAGTATAGGAGTTGAGAAGTCATGTTGTGGCTGTGCAGGACATTGGTTAGACCAATTTTGGAACACTGCATTCAGTTCTTGTTACCTTTCTATAGGAACGATGTTGTTAAACTTGAAAGGATTCAGAAAAGATTTACAAGGATGTTGCCAGGGTTGGAGGGTTTGAACTATAGGCAGAGGCTGAATAGGCTGGGACTATTTTCCCTGGAGCAATGGAGGCTGAGGGGTGACCTTATAGAAGTTTATAAAATCATGGAGGTCATGGATAGGGTGAATAGGCAAGGTCTTTTCCCTAGGGTGGGGGAGTTCAAAACTAGTTTTAAAGTGAGAGAGGAAAGATATAAAAGGACCTGAGGAGCAAAATTTTCACACAGAGGGTGGTGTGTGTATGAAATGAGCTGCTGGAGGAAGTGATGGAGGCTGGTACAATAATAACATTTAAAAATCACCTGGATGGGTATATGAATAGGAAGAGTTCAGAGGGATATGGGCCATATGCTGGCAGATGGGACTAGATTAATTTAGAATATATGGTCAGCATGGATGCTTTGGACAGAAGGGTCTGTTTCCATGCTGTACATTTCTATGACAAAGGGGATATGAGTTGAAATGGGTGATAGATCAATCTAGGACTGAGACCAGGCAATTCCCCTTCATACTGACAGTGCTTAACAGACGTGGCTAAAACGTAGCAGCCTGATTGGATGCTGCTTTGGACAATGCTTGTGGGTCTGTGGATAAATAAAGTATGATGACCCAAAGAGACTCCTTCTTCTGTGATCTTCTGTGGTTAGAGACGTTTAAGCGTCTCTTGGATGGGCACATGGAGGATAGTAAAATGTAGGGTATGCAGGGTAGATTGAACTTAGTAGGATTATAGATCAGCACAACATCGTGGGCCGAAGGGCCTGTACTGTGCTGTTCTGTTCTATATTCTATGTTCTACCTCTGGCAATGTTGTGAACTGCTCAGTCATCCTGAATTTCAGGCGTGACAATTTCCAGGGACTGGGAAGGGACTGTAGCTCCACTAAGCCTTTCGCAGGACAAAGCATGTCTCTGACCTGCAATCGCCAACGTCCTCCAGTGTTAACATAAACCAGCTGGAAAATTGAAGCAGGATTAAATTCAGGTCATGTTATCACAGATTTTATGAATCTTATATCACTGAAAGAGCCCACTTTGTTCAATATGTCTGCTGTTTAATCGACCCCACTGCTATGTTCCTTCCCCGTAATCCCGTAGACTTTTCCTTGCAATTCCCGTATTTAAAGTCATTATTCAGTCTGCTTCCAGGCATTCTTAACAACTGGCCGCTAAAGAGGAGCTCTGAATGGAAATTGAAACAAATTTCTAGTGCTTGGTGTAATGATTTTCCACGTCCTAACCCCGCCTCTTCTGTAGGTTCCACAGCGTGCAAAGCCATGCTCATTAGTGAGGTTGGTATTGACCCTTCCAGCTGGCTCTCACTTCTCTCTCCTTGGCCATTGCTCAGGTGGTCACACATGGAACCGTACTCGCTGCTACCGCTGGGTGGAGTAAGGTCCAGGGACTTCCAGTAGCCTGAGGCATATGACGGTCCCAGTATTGGTGTTGGAGAAGCTGGTGCGGGGGAGGGGATGCTGAAAAAGGTGGGGACACTGCTTCCCACCAATTGTGGCAGAGGTCCTGATTGTTGGGAAGGGGTTGGAATCATAGAGAGTGGGAAGAATGTTGAAACTGCTGTTTGGAGGCCGTCATCCCATCATCGATCATCCTTTATTCACAAATATGTTGCCTTTGCCTCTCACTGAGTCAGGGTCCCAATATCACAGTCATTCACCCTTATCTATCAGCCAGGGCTCCCTGATTGCACCAGATTAATAGCCCCAATCTGGGAACTCATATTCTATGATGTCCACCTGGCTGATCTCATTGCAGTCAGTACAGATGTGCTGTCAGATCTGCTATGGCTGTCTGTCTGTATCTCCCTCTTGTCATCAAGTGCTCTAGATCTGTCTGACTCTAAGTCTCCCCGTCTCTCCATAGATCAGTTTCTTGCTTGACCCTGTCAGCCTGACTGTCTGTATAGCCCTTTGACTGATTTATATTCCTGCAGGAAACCTCACAACCTTTTAAGAAGTACGTGGATGAACACTTGAAATATCATAACATTCATGGCTGTGGGCCAAGTGTAGGTTTAGAGTAGTTTTGTGGGTGCACTCTCCATGTGCTGAAAGGCCTCACCTGTACTGTATGACTCCATTCTGTACAATGCTGACCCTGCACAGTCCAGTAGGCTAACAGGAACTGACTGTGTAAGGGGGTTGGGGGTCTACATTTGCATCAGTTATGAGTCAGAACCTTGCAGTATTGAGCAGGAGAGAGTGCGAGTCTGTTATCCCACTGCCATCCCAGCATTGTGGGTCTACCTACGGCATGTGGACTGCAGCGGTTCAAGAAGGCAGCTCACCACCACCTTCTCAAGGGCAACTAGGGATGAGGGAGGTTAAGGTTGTTGGGGATTAGGTGGGAGGGTAGGTTTGAGGTTACAATCAGATGGGCCGTTATCTTATCAAATGGGGACGCAGTCTCGAGGGGCCTAATGTCTGTGCCTCTGACATCCTCCGGCACATGAAGTGTTCAGCCAAATTTAATCGGTTAATGGTGTTGGCATTTTTCCACATGCCATTGATGCCATGACACTGAAGGTACCGATATAACTTTCTCAGAATCACTGATCACACACACACCGACTGGGGGAAACTGGTGTGGGGATCCCCCAACGCGCAGCCCCAGCCCCTGCAAAGGAGACAGCCCATTCTGAATCAGAAACCATTGCTATATGGTGAACTGTATTGTTCAACCTCAGAAACCCTTCCTCCCGTCAGTGTGCCCCAGGGCACTGTACCATCTCTCTGAAGGTGACATTTCAGTGAATTTTCAAAGTAGCTAATGCGAAGCTTGAGGTCAGAGGGACGGCCTGTGTTCCTGATTAATGAAAACCTTGAGGCCTTCTTTCTTTGAGACCTGTGCAACCGAGGGGTCAAAGTTGAAAGTTCAAACCAGATGCAGGGAACTGATACTCCCAGGAGGCAATGTAACCAGGTTCTCTCATTACCCCACCCTCCTCAATAAAAAGCTGTAAATTGTTGAAAGCACGAAGGGGACCCGACCCTGAAAGAATACACTTGCTAACCATCCTGTGTGTCAGTGAGGAGTGATTACATTGAATTGCCTTTACTGTGCTCAGATAAAACCATTTGTGAAGAAGGGTCTAGGCCCGAAACGTCAGCCTTCCTGCTCCTCTGATGCTGCTTGGCCTGCTGTGTTCATCCAGCTCTGCACCTTGTTATCTTACATTGGGCACACTGTTGTTCTAGCTTGTTGCGATCTCTGCCCTGACTGACTTCATTCAAATGTACCCACAAAGCAAAGTATAAAGTATAAAAACAGTAGTATAAAATCTGGGCTCTAGGCCCGAAACATCAGCCTTCCTGCTCCTCTGATGCTGCTTGGCCTGCTGTGTTCATCCAGGTCTACACCTTGTTATATCTAAAACCATTGATTGCTGATTTTGGTGCATTTCTAAATAATGCTGTGAAAGCTTCCAAAAGGCTGGAGTAAAGCAAGGTTATTAGGACTGGGTGACTAGGTATTTTTTTTCCGTTAAGTCTGGCCTGACAGTAATATGTTCTGACAGCTGCCTTCAGAAAATATAAGCAGTTGCGGAATACCTCTGCAGATATAATGAATTTGGGTCTTGTGTCTCAGGGTTGTTTTTTGCATGTCTGCGCTGCCTAAATTGGTCCTTAAATTGTCCTCCAGGAACTGGGTCTATTGAGAGGATCCTGCAGCCATTCAGTCGGTGAGCCAAGTGTAGGCTCAAGCCTTTAACCCCTGCCCCTGGTGGCTCAGTGGGCCCTGAATTGATTTTTCTGGGATTTCCGGCAGTGAAATCCAGCAGGAAGTAGAGCTGTGCGGCTTGCACTGAGGTCAAAGGGAAGCCCTGTGTAGCCTCATAGAGGATTGGCCCTCTGCACATTACATTGGGGTGCTGCATCCAAGGTGGAAACTCCCTGCAGCACCTCGAGGCTTTTGGTGTCCGCTGGTCCTCTGGAGCGGTCATCGAAAGACCCTCCGTCCCCTCAAAGGCCCCTCGCACCCACTCCCCAGCCACCAATCGTTTTCGTGGTGCTCCATCTCCTCTCCAGGCAGAAAGGGGACAAGACCTTTTGTTGCCCAGCTGTCAGCCAGACTGTTGCCCCGTCCCCAACATTTCATTAATTATTAGATGCAACTGTTCAAAGAAAATGAAAATAAACCCGAAAAATCAATTCAAGTCCCACTGAGCCACCAGGGGCAGGGGTTAAAGGTTTGAGCCTACACTTGGCTCACCGACTGAGTGGCTGCAGGATCCTCTCAATAGAGCCAGTTCCTGGAGGACAATTTAAGGACCAATTTAGGCAGCGCAGACATAAAGAAACAACCCTGAGACACAAGACCCACATGGAGACACACACACACTCTGGAGTGATCCTGGACTGTTGGCAACTGTACTTAGGGGAGGTGGGGGATGGTTGTGAGTGGCATCATTGCTGTATCCCCCATTTGTTTCAGCTGCACCTTGTACTGAGAGCCCTTGACAAACTATTATGATGCTGTAAGAAAACAAGATGCTTACAATTCCAGTATCACTTCTTAGAGAAACTGCACAGCGTGGGAGCAGACCATTCAGCCCATTGAGACCACACCAACCCTCCAAAGAGCACCCCAGCCCCAACCCTATAGCCCTGCATGTCCCAAGGCTAACCCACCCAGCCTGCACATTCCTGGGCACTATGGGGCAATTTAGCATGGCTAATCCACCCTAACCTGTACATCTTTGGATTAAAGGAGAAACCCCCACAGACACAAGGGGAATGCACAAACTCCACCCACACAGTTGCCTGAGGCTAGAATTGAACCCGGGTCCCTGGCACTGTGAGGCAGCAGTGCTAACCACTGAGCCACCGTGCCACCAACAACAGCTTCTGTGTACACAATGACTGTAACAGGATTAATACAAAAGAAAACATGATACTGAGTACCGTAAGGAGATGTGGGAGAGACTGAAATGAAATTTTGGTCAAAGATGCTGGTTGTGAGAAGTTTCTGAAAGGAAAAAGGTGAAGTTTAGAGAGGGAGTTGCAGACTGTGATGCCTAGGGACCTGAAGGTATGACCACCAATGCTGGAACAGTTCAAATTGGGATGTTCTAAAGACCGGAATTAGATGAGCATCAACTCTTGGAGCTGGAGGAGATTACAGGATAAGGAGGCATAAGGCCATGGAGGGATTCAGAAACAACAATGTGAATTTTATAATCAAGACTTTGTTTGATTGGAAGCTAACCAAGCTGAGTGGGGAGGAGGAGGGTTGATGGGCAGACCAGTTAAGACATGGGCAGCAAGATTTCATCAAAAGATCTCCAAGTTTTTCATTCATTAAATCAAAATTTAAGACCATAAGATGTGGGAGCAGAAATAGGCCGTTCAAACCATTCAAACCACTCTCCAGTCAGATCATGGCTTATCTGATAATCCTCAACTCTACTTTCCCCATAGCCCTTGACTCCTTTACTGATTAAAAATCTTATCTCGAATATATTTAATGACTCAGCCTCAAAAGCACTCTGCGGTAAAGAATTCCACAGATTCACAACGCTCTGAGAGAGGAAATTCATCCTCATCTCTGTCGTAAATGTGCGAGCCCCTTATTCTGAGATGATGCCCTTTGAGATCCCTTACAAGGGAGAAACCAGAAAATATATTGATTCCAGTTCCGTAGACATTTAGGACCAGTAATTTATCAAGAGTGTGGATTGTTGGCTCTATTTGGTTGCTTTGTTTGAAGTTTAGTTTCCAGCAGAACTAATCCTTGTTTTCCACTTTGGATTATGCGATTTGATCATGAATGCAGACGAGGGGGTCTCTGCTTGATGTTTTGTTTGCAAAGATTGCTTTGTCCAGTTTACCTCACTGAATCCTATGCACAGACTTCTGTTGAGGCATTCCAAGCAGCGCAGATTTCTGACGAGGGATGGCCTAAACGAATCAAGCTGACAACGAGAGAGTTATTTTAGTTCCCCTCAGTTTGTTCTTGGAGGCTCAATCACTCTCCTGTCACTTTGAGAATGATTTCACTCAGCTGTGAAGCCTACACGCTGTCAGTAACAGCGCTACGTGGCTCAACTGAAGGAATGTTCCACAATTTGCTGTGCGTTTGGATGATAAGATGTCGTGGGTCCAGCTGGTTGATTCAACCCCACATCCCAAAATTGGATTTTGGAGTCCCATTCACCCCACACCTCTGTGCTCACTGACCCATATTGGGCAGTGCCTCAGTTTCTAAAATGCTCATCCTTTGGTTTGAATCTCTTCATGGTCTCCCCCGCTCCCACTTCCTATCCTCTTCCAGCCACACACCCCTCCTGGATCTGCATGCTTCCTCCAATCCTGACCTCTTGCACATCACAGGTGTCTCAGTGGTTAGCACTGCTGCCTCACAGCGCTAGGGACCCGGGTTCAATTCCACCCTCAGGTGACTGTCTGTGTGGAGTTTACACATTCTCCCCGTGTCTGCATGGGTTTCCTCCGGGTGCTCCAGTTTCCTCCCACAGTCCAAAGATGTGCAGGTTAGGGTGGATTGGCCATGGGATAGGGTGGGCAGGGTGAGATGCTCTTCAGTGTGTCAGTGTGGACTCAATGGGCTGAATGGCCTGCTTCCCCGCCATAGAGATTCTACAATCAGTGGGCATGCCTTTGGTCATCTGGGACCTGAGGTCTGGAAGTCCCTTTATAAACCCAGACCCCACCCCCATAAAGGTAAACACACCATGAACCCAGAGGACCATAGAGCTGCTGTTTCATTAGAGAGAGACACGGGTCACTGAGGGTCACCACACCCAAGGGGAGAGGTTCCTCAGCCAGTGTGGGAATTGAAACCACACTGTTGGTCTCACCTGGCATCACAAACCTGCTGTCCAGCCAACTGAGCTAAACCAGCCCCCTCTCCCCTCTCCCCTCTCCCCTC
>NC_063357.1:8967744-8986899 GCF_021869965.1 Rhincodon typus | reverse complement strand
TGTGATAACAAGGCCTGGTGTGTGGGGTAAGGGGCTAAGGTGTGGGAGAGTTCTGGCCCTGGAATTAGTGAACTGGATATTGAGTCCGGAGGGCTGCAAAAGCGGAAAATGAGGTGTGGTTCCTCCAGCTTTGCTGGAACACTGCATCAAGCCTGAGACAGAGATGTTGGCCAGGTAACAGGGTGGTGTGTTAAAGTGGCCAGCAACAGTGGCTCAGGGTCTTTTGTGCAGGCAGAACACAGATGTTCTGCGAAGCGGTCACCCGGTCAAAGCTTTGTTTTCCTCATATAGAGGAGGCCACATTGTGAGCAGCGAGTGCAGTAGATTAGATTGTGGGAAATGCAGGTGAAATGTTACTTCACCTGGAAGGTATGTTTGGGCCCTTGGATAGTGGGGAGTAAGGAGGTTAATAGGGCGGGTATTACACCTTTGGTGGTTGTAGGAGAAAGTGCCATGGGGCTGCGGGGGGGTTGTTGGGAGTGAAGGAAGAATGGACCAGGATGTCCCAGAGGGAATGAGGTGGATGAGGGAGGGGAGGGGAACATGTGTTCAGTGGTGGCAACTCGCTGGAGGTGGCGGAAATGGCATCTGACAATCTTCTGGATGTGGATGCTGGTGGGATGGTAGGTAAGCACAAGGGGAACCCTATCACTGTTGCGGGAAGGAAGAGAAGGGGTGAGGGTGGAAGTGCGGGAGATGGGTTGGACCTGGTTGAGGGCCCTGTCGACAACGGTGCAGGGGAATCCTCGCTTGAGGAAGAAGTTGTACATTTTGGAGACTCCCTTGTCAAAGTTGGCCTCATCGGAACATAAGCGATGGAGAGGATGGAACTGAGAGAATGGAATAGAGTATTTACAGGAAGCAGAGTGTGAGAATGTATAGTCCAGGTAGCTGTGGGAGTCAAACGGGTTATAGTGGATATTAGTGGCCAGTCTATCCCCAGAACTGGAAACAGAGATGTTGAGGAAGGGAAAGGATGAGTCAGAGATAGACCTGGTGAAAGTGAAGGCACAGTGGAAATTGGAAGTGAAATAGATAAACTTCTCCAATTCCAAACGAGAGAGGAAAGCAGCGCCAATAATATCATCAATATATTGGAGAAACAGTTGTGGGTGGAGGCCGGAATAGGACTGGAACAAGGTTCCACATAGCCCACAAAGAGACAGGCATAACTGGGGCCCATGCAGGTACCCATGGCCACCCCCTGACCTGAAGAAAATGAGAGGAGTTGAAAGAGAAGTTGTTGAGGGTGAGGACAAGATCAACCAAGCGGAGGAGGGTGGTGGTGGGTGGAGATGGTTCAGACCTTTGCTCCAGAAAGAAGCAGAGAGTGGGGGGAAGGACATGTAAAGGGATTACACATCCATGGTAACGAAGAGACGGCTGGAGCCTGCAAACTGGAAGCTTTGAAACTGGTGTAAAGCGTCAGAGGAATCACGGATGTATGTGGGCAGGACCGAGTCAAGGTAGGAAGAGATGAGTTCTGTGGAGCAGGAGCAGTCTGAAACAATGGGTCCGCCCAGACTGTACTGTTTGTGGAATTTTGGAAGGAGGTAGAAACGAGCTGTGTGGGCTGGGGGACTATCAGCTTAAAGGCAGTAAGGGGAGGTCACTGTGAACTGTAGTCAGTTATTGTAGTAAATACAATGGCCTGATGTGCCATGGTGGGGTCATGGTCCAGGGGAAGACAGGAGGAGGTATCTGAAAGCTGTCACTCAGCCTCTGCAGTGTAGAGGTCAGTACACCAGACGACAACAGCACCACCCTTACCAGAATGTACACCTCCCCTCTTTAACATTCAACACCAACACCGTTGCTGAGGAGGGTTCCCACAGGTAGAAATGCCATGTAACAGCATCGTAAAGCACTCTATATATGGAGTGGCATGATGGCTCAGTGGTTAGCAATGCTGCCTCACAAGGCGACTGTCTGTGTGGGTTTCCTCCAGGTGCTCCGGTTTCCTCCCACACTCCAAAAGCTTAGGGTTACGAGAATTGGCCATGGGAAATTGCTCATAGTGTACAGGGATGTGCAGACTAGGTGGATTAGCCATGGTAAATACAGGATTATGGGGATGGGGTAGGTCTGGGTGGCATGCTCTTTGGGGGGCCAGTGTGGACTTGATGGGCCAAGTAGCCTGCTTTTACACAATGCATGGATTCTCTAATCAGGTAGAAGTGCAGTGTAACAGCACTGTGACTGGTGTGTATTGGGTGACTCACCTCTCTAAAGCCTCATCGACTTCCCTACCCTCCACAAGACCCACTTGATGTGAGTTTGCCTCCAGCGGGGTGTTTTACCTGATGCTCATATCACCCTAGTCACATAAGAACGTGAATATCATGGCACTGAAGAATCCAACACACATTTATCACAACTAACTACTATGTAAAAATGTTACATTCCTCAGGCATACATAGATCTTTAATAACATTAAGTTACAAGGTTTTAATTATTAAGCTTACTATTAAGATTAATTCATTATTAGCTCATGAGATGGAAAGAGGAGCTGGTGACTCGATGGTATTGTCACAGCACTAGTAATCCAGAAGCTGAGATGAATGTTGTTGGGACATCGATTTGAATCCTACCACGACATATGGTGAAATTTGGGGGATTGACGTCTGGAATTGAAAGCTAACTGGTTCACCAATGTCCTTTGGGGGTAGACGTCTGCCATGCTTACCCAGTTTGGCTTCCATGTGACTCCAGGCCCGCAGCAACCGGGTCGAATCTGAACCGTCCTCTGGGTAAACAGGGATGGACAATGAACACTGGCACCCACATCCCACAAACCAATAAAAATAATGTTAAAAAACAGAGCCTTTCAGTCGAGCATCATGCTTCAAGTGATCCGAGGTAAGATGCACTGTGGGATCTTTGTGCTCTCCGGTCACATGCTATGATACGGTGATTCCATGAACATGTCTCTTTAAAGGTACACTGACCGTGAGAAATGACTCAACAACAGGCAACACCTAACAAGCTCACACAGGGCAGCACTGCTGACTCCAGCCTCAGGACATACCCTTCCACCCGGGAGCATTCCAATGGTTGCAACATCTATCATCTGCAGAGCTGACCTCAGCAACAGAGAAGTACACCAATGCATGTCCCTCATTGTAAAGGTCAATCATCTCCTGACCGAAACCCACTATAGCTTCCCGAACACTACAGGGTCGCAGTATTTCCGTCGCACTGTGCACCTATCAACGACCGATAAGCAATATAAATTTAAAAATTGCACTGGGTTCTCCTTGAAATCAAGTGATCAAAAACGTAGCAAGTTGGAGTTTTGAAGAAACTCAGGCAAGTAGCCATTTTAGCGTCTCTCAAGAGCAGGGCATTGAGAATTCAATAGATGCTTCACTTAGCAGCACATCAAACAAATACCAGCTTTGAAGTTCAGCTCTAATCCTCCTCCTTAGACAGTGCTGGCGGAAACGGCGAGATGATTAAAGCTTAAGAATTGCACAGCCCAGGCCAGCCCTGTCCTTTAATCAACTGAACATCTACCTACCCCCACTCCCCCACCCATTCCCAACTTACAGACAAGCAATGGCCTGTACAAACGCTCACCCACCAGTGCACACACAAATGCACATGCACACTTACACACGCACGTACATGTGAGTGAGCACACACCTCAGGCCACGAGGTCAGGTTAGGCTGAAGTTAGACCATGCTCTGCTCACAGAAGTAAATGCAAAGAGTGGAAAACATGTAGAAAACATACAGATAATAAGCAGCTGCAGCTGGATCAATCCTTTCACCTCTGGATGCGAGTTCCTCCCAGACAGATAGAATGAAAGTCCCCTCTCCACCTGGGTCATTACAGGCCTTGAGCCTGTCCTCACCCTCAACAACTTCTCTTTTAACTCTTCTCATTTTCTTCAGGTCACGGGGTGGCCATGGGTACCTGCTTGGGACCCAGTTATGCCTGTCTCTTCGTGGGCTATGTGGAACCTTTCTTGTTTCGGTCCTATTCCGGCCCCCACCCACAACTCTTTCTCCAATATAGCGATGATATTATTGGTGCTGCTTCCCCCTTCATCTGGAATTGGAAAAGTTTATGCATTTCGCTTCCCACTTCCACTGTGCCCTCACTTTCATCTGGTCTATCTCTGACTCGTCCCTTCCCTTCCTCGACATCTCTGTTTCCATTTGTGGAGATAGACATGGCCACTAATAACCACGATAAAGCCACCGACTCCCACAGCTACCTGGACCATAGATCCTCGCACACTGCTTCACTGTAAATCTGACTCATTTCCTCCTGACAGGCTCGAGAACAAAAGCATCAATTGTATTAGATTCAACAGCAACTGGGCAATTGTGGATGGAGAGGGATTAAGAACATAGGAAATGGGAGCAGGAATAATGTTGTGGGGGATGGAAGTTGTGTACATGGCACAAGGAGGAAAGGGTCAAGATGGCTCAGTTATGGTACATGGAGAACTATCTCAGCAATTGAGTGACATATAGGTAAAAAAAAAATTAACTCACAAGAACGACAATTAAAAAAAGACGAGGAGAACTCAAAAAAAATCTGACACAAAGCAGCACTAAAACAACAGCAGAGCTAATAAATAAACTAATCGGCACAAAGAATACTTGCCTTCAGTTCTGAGAATTACCCTGTGGACACAGAGACATTCCACCCAGGTTTCATGTGCTCACGAGTTTGATCTCATCTTTACAGAGCAGTGCTTCAGATTCACATCAAAGAAAAGGTTCAGAAAATAAACCATGCTGATGTTAAGAGGGTCTGTGGGAGAATCTGACCACCCCAACACCCCACACAGGGTATCAGGTTCCTGGATCTTTCTGCACTGGAGGTGATGATGGCATTGTGGCTTCACTAGTGTTCACAACTAGAGTACAATGTACAGTCTTGACCATTAACATTTCAGTTACATTGATGTCTAACAGCCCCAAACTACATTGTGACAGAGTTGCTGTGGAGAACGGCACTTGCAGAACCACAGAATCCCTACAGTTTAGATAAAGGCTATTCAACTCATTGCATCTCATCAATCTTCCTAACAGCATCTCACCCAGACCCATCCCATCCCTGTAATCTGGCTGATAATGGCCAAACCACCTAACCTGCACATCTTTCGACTGTGGGAGAAAACCAGAGCACCCAGAGGAAACCCACACAGACAGTCCACGGAGGCTGGAATCGAACCCGGGTCCCTGACGCTGTGAGGCAGCAGTACTAACCAGAGCCACCGTGCCATCCCTGACACCTACCTAATACCTGTCAGCTATAGTACACCAAGAGGCTGGGAACTGGGCAAACAGAGACTGTGTATGACATGGAATAATTCTTGTGAGTAATAACCATAATTGTGAATGTAGTGAGTAACATACAGTTTCAAAGAAACTAATTTGGTTCACATCTTTCATAATGTCAACTTTATAAATGGTCAGGAAATATACTTTCATGAATTTTATGAATTACGTATGCTTATTGGAATAAAGACAGTCATGGTGATGCCCTGTCCTTCAGGAGTTGGTGCAGGGCATGGTCATATTGAAAGGGAGGTGGGGTACCCAGCAGTTGACAGCAATTCCTTGAGGTTTATTGATTATCTCAAGACCAGTGATCCAAACATTGTTGGATCCGAGCCTGTTGTGAAACAGAAGCCAAGCCACCTATCTTTGTGGATAGAGTTTATTGACTATTGAGTCTTACAGCTCCTTTCACTTGCTCCAATCTCGCTTGTTCCCATTTATAGACATTTTCTAAACAACCTGTTCAGAGATGTTACTGCACAACTCTCGGACAGGTGAGATTTGAACCTGGGCTTCCTGGCTCAAAGGGAGGGACATTGCATCTGGACCACAAGAGCCCTCGCACATTCCCCATTTATATCCACCTGATTAATCAATTAACCACAACAACTTGCTTCAATTACATGCTATATGACAAGGCATGTGGATATTGGCCAAAGTGTATAAAATGTAAAAACCTGGAGGTGACGGTCGCATTGTGAACACTAGTGAAGCCACAACTAGAGTACAATGTACAGTGTACAGTGTTGACCACTGACAGCACATGAAGGATATGCTACAATTAGAGGGGCTACAGAGGTGATTCATGAGGATGTTACCAACACCGGAGAATCTTGGCTCTGAGGTTAGTTTGGACAGGCTCGAATCATGTCCCATGGGACTCAGGGAAGGCAGAGTGAAGAGTTGATTGTGGAATAAAAATATTGTGAGGGGCCCAGATAGAATGAATTATAAAAAATTCTTTCCTTTAGCAAAGTGATCATTTGCTAATAGGCAAGGTTTGAAGTAACAGTGGAAGATTAGAGTTCCCAAGAACTTTTCAGTGCTTCCAAATAAAATGATTCCTGGGAACAGGTCAGCATTTACAATGGGGGAGGGAGGTGGGTTTGGGAATGAGGCAGTGTTTACAATGAGGAAGAGGGGTCTCTGGAAATGGGGAAATGTTTACGATGGGGGGAGGGGGGTCTCTGGGAATGGAGCAATGTTTACAATGGGGGTAGGAGGGATTTGGGAATGATGCAGTGTTTACAATGGGGGAGGTATTGGAGAATGAGGCCCTGTTTACAATGGGGGAGTTATTGGAGAATGGGGCCCTGTTTATAATGGGGGAGGTGGTGTTTGGGAATGGGGCCCTGTTTACAATGG
The DNA here is from genome assembly GCF_021869965.1 of Rhincodon typus. Classification (NCBI taxonomy): domain Eukaryota; kingdom Metazoa; phylum Chordata; class Chondrichthyes; order Orectolobiformes; family Rhincodontidae; genus Rhincodon; species Rhincodon typus. The sequence continues at coordinate 8,980,233 of NC_063357.1, read as the reverse complement.
AGGAGGTATTGGAGAATGGGGCCCTGTTTACAGTGGGGAAGGTGGTGTTTGGGAATGGGGCCCTGTTTACAATGGGGGAGGTGGTGTTTGGGAATGGGTCTGTGCCGAATGTCTCCCAAACAGAAAGGCTTGTAAACCACAGTTTTTAAAAGAAATGAAGGAAGTGAAAGACAACCAAAGCGACCAAGAGGCCAGTAAAAGGTCTGTGGGCTGAAGGCCAATGTGCGCTAATCACAGAGAGGGGGGTGGACAGCACTCCCACAGGCAGGACACACCAGGTTCTCTTGAGTGTGTGTGTGCGTGTGCGTGTGCATGTGTGAAGTGGGGGCAGGGGTGGTCTTTGAACCTACAGCTTTTTGTCTCAGGTGGAATGGCTCGCAACAGAGACAGAAGTTGCAAAGGGCTGCTACGTTGTTGCTCAACGTAGGCCTGTGACTAGGCCCGGAAGCCCATCGCCCACTCCCCAACAAAAGCTTGCCCTGTTTCACTGGATCACAGCCAGACAAGTAGACTGATTTTTACACAGCAATAACACGCAAGGCCTAGTGCCAGGCTGGTTTCTGAAAACATGGGCTCTCATTTCCTATTTCTGATTTTTAGAAATGAAGAGGCAAAGCAAACACAAGGCAGATTTATTTGGGGTTGGGGGAGGGTTTATAAAGAGGGAGCATGCTGCCTCAGCTGGGCAAATATGCCACTCTGTCCAGTGCAAGACCAGATGAAAACAAAGTATGAGAAGTAGTTGTGTGTGAAGAACACTCCCCACAGCAGATAGCCCAATGCTGGTCTCGGGCAGGTAACAATACACTCCTGAAGTATCATTAAATACTTGTCGGCGAGGATGGGAGGGGGAGGGAGGCAGTTTATTTATTCAAGATGATGGAATGTTGTAAAACTCAAGCTCACCCACAAGGAGGAAGATTGTACCACGAGTCACTACAGGATGAGAGTAACCTCATTTGCATGGAACTATTTATACAAAAGATGCCATCTGCTATTTTTAATCCCTCGGCCTGGTTTACAGTGCTGTGGAAGGGTATCAGGGTACAGTATTCCTACAAAACCACACTGGCTACATGTGGGAGAGCTGCCAACTAACTTCAGCTTCAGTGTTTTATCAACATCCTCCGAGTCCAAGAGGACAAGCAGGTAAACTGACCTCAGGACTGTCACAGTGATTCCATTGGAGATGTTGACAGAAGGAGATGTTTCTATCTACAGAGGTATCCATGCATGGCAGACTGGTATCTATTCTGGTAGCTACCAATCCTCTTCTAGAACATCAGCTTATATTGACATAGCAACAGGAAATAAGAGCAGAAGGAGGGCATTCGGCCCCTCAAGCCTGGTCTGCCATTCAACCAGTTCATGGCTATCTTTTACCTGAATGGCACTTTCCCAATATCCTGTCATCTCATTAGTATCTAAATGTCTATGAACCTCTGTCCTGAAATGTAATCACTGGTGCAATGTCCACTCTGCCCTCTGTCCTTGATAATTCCAAAGATTCCACACTGAGTGAAAACAATTTCTCCTCACCTCAGTCCTAAAAGGTCTACCCTTTATTTTGAGGCCACGCAGAACTGTTAAAGCAGTAAAAACGATGCAAGATGTTTCAAAGGAGCATGATAAAACAAATATGGTCAAGACCAATAGGGTTCGAGGATCATCTTGAAGGAGGAAAGAGAGGTGGAGAGCTTTAGAAAGAGAATTCCAGAGCTTGGGGCCTAGTCAACCAATAGACATGGTCGCCATTGATGGAGCAATTAAAATCAGCGTTTCTCAAGAGGCTCAAATTAGAGCAACACAGATTTTAAAGCATTTACATGCATAGAACGATAGAAAATAGGAGCACAAGTAACGGTTCCACCATTCAACATGACCATTGCTGATTGCCCAGCTCAATACCCTGTTCCCACTTCCTCCCCAAACGCTTTGATCCCTTTAGCCCTATGAAGTATATCTAATGCCTTCTTCAAAACATTCAATGTTTTGGCTTCGACTGCTTTCTGTGGCAGAGAATTCCACAGGCTCACCACTCTCTGGGTGAAGACATTTCTCCTCATCTCAGTTCTGTACTGAAAGATTCTGTGATTCTGATACTCGCAAAAGGCCTACCCTATATCTTTAGACTGTGACCCCTGCTTCTGGACTCCCGGTCATAGGGAACGTCCTTGTTTATTGGATTGTGATGCAAGAAGAGATCACAGGGACAGGGAGAGATTTGAAAACAAGAGTTAAAATTTGAAAATCAAGGTTTGACAGTATGTTGATGGAGGTCAGTGACCACTTTCGTCTAGAAGGACAAGGGCAGTAGATACATGGGAACACCACCCCCTGTAAGTTCCCCTCCGAGCCACTCACCATCCTGACTTGGAAATATATCGCCATTCCTTCACTGTTGCTGGGTCAAAATCGTCAAATGCACCCTCCATCAACCCTATCCCACTCAATGCTCCATTCGTTTTGTAACACTTTGAATTAGCCAGTACTGAAACATACTTTCCCCTGCTCAGCTCAATGTGCAAGCCAATTAAATTCTCTTCATGGCCCCAACTTTCAGATCACAATCTCCCCACCACCATGGCTATTGTAGCCAGCATTAGCTTGGAAATTAGCCATGTTCTACCAAAATATGCTGTACAAACAGAAGGGCTCTCAATATACTGTCCAAAATCTGTCTGTGTTTAGAATGAAATGATCATTGAAAGCCTGATGTAAGTCTAGTTTGAGGTTTTATCCTCGAGACACACCTATCTTAGCTTCTAAAGTGATTCCTCACAAAATGAACTTCTGTAAAGGTCTTTGGAACTCCAAACCACATGACTACTCCCATCATGGTGGGTGCCACATCCTCAAGGCTGGTCGAGGAAGGTTGGTCTCTTCCATAATTGCCACTTACCAGATTCCTTTCACACAGGTAGGTCTCCCACTTTTCCCGCGACTAATTCACTTTTGGCTATTGAGGGCAGACAAATTAACAGGCCTGTTGTTGCCCGGTACTGCATATCCACTTCCAGTCAGCTGGGGCCCCCAGAGTGCTTGGTAACTCCCCAAAGACAATAGCCAACTGTTGTAACCTCAGTTGGCTGGATGGCTGGTTTGTGATGCAGAGTGACGCTAACAGCCTGGGTTCAATCCCCACAAAAGCTGAGGTTACCATGGAAGTCCCACCTTCTCAACCCCTCCCCTTGCCCGAAGTATGGTGACCCTCAGGTCAAACCACCACCAGTTGGCTCTATCTCTGATGAAAGAGCAGCCTTATTGCCCTCTGGGACTACATCTACTTTACCTTTACATTTCTACTCCCCAATCGTCAGGTAATGTGATGATGATAGGATGGTGCTGACTATTGCAGACTGTATTATCGGGCAAGCCTCTCAACAAAGGTTTACAAGAATGCACTGCGAATCTCTCACTGTCTCTCCCTCCCTCTCTCTCTCTCTGTGCTGGAGCAAACATCACTACAGGGTAGAAGGCCAAGTCTCCAGAACACTTGACATTAAAGCACTGTGAAAATAAATCTATTTAGTTTAATGAGTGCTCCTTGTTGGAGGTGACAAATGAAAATAAAAATGCTCATCCACTTTTTCTGAAAAATGAGACAAAAAGTAAAATGACCCCTGGCTAAATCTAATTGCGTTGAGATAGCATCATCATTGTTGTAGTAATAACCTCTCCACCCTCGCACTAATTAGATTCAGCACTTAGTACTAAGGTTCTTGCTACTGTTAATACTTGACTTTGTTATTCATCAATATTTGAGAATGTCAACCCACCCCAGGGAACTGGAACAAAGTGATGAGTTTTAACAGACGCTGCCTTGAGCCTATAAGCCCTGAACAATTCGGGTCCCAACACCAAGAGGAACCCAGCTCCCTCACATTAACAATCCCACTGAGCATCAGATCACCAGATCTACAGCCTCCCCCTGCAGCACCCATCAAATTTAAACTGTCTTATTGAAAGGATCTGTCGTTACAGTGGAGGTTCACTGTGAGTCCAGGGATCCGCTGTGAGGGGGGAATCTACCATGAGTATTGAGATCCACCGTGAAGGTTAGGATCACCATGAGAGTTGGGATCCACCCTTAGGATTAAGACTCACTATGACAGTTGGAATCTGCTCTGAAAGCTAGTATCCACAGTGAGGGCTGGGATCTGTGTACATGTGAACTACAAGAAAGAGAAGAAAACGAAAGAAGAGAGGAAGAAGACTGAATACCCACAGCACCTTTCATGACCTCAGAACATCCCAGAGTGTATTAACGGTTGTAATGTAGGGAAGTTGCACAGCAAGATCCCAGAGAGAGCACAGCGATGGGAGAAACCCATTTAGCACTTCAAGCTTCTTCAGCCATTCAGTGACTGGCTGGTCGACCACATAACTCCACATGTCTCGCATACCTCATTAATCTTCGGTTATCAACAATCCTAACAATTACAGATTCAAAATTAACAAATCAATCCAGCATTAATTGCCATTTGCAGAAGGTAGTTCCATCCTTTGGGTGGAGAAGCTTCTTCTAATTTCACCCGTGAAAGGTCCAGCTCAGACGTTTAGACTCTGTGCACAGGTCCTAAACTCCTCAAATCAATGGAAATAGTTTGTCGTGATTTACCCTACAGGTTCTCCAAAATACCTTGAAAACTTTGATCACGCCACCCCTTAAAATTCTAGATTCCAGTAATAAAACTATTTTTAAAACATTAAAATAAATAAAATACGATAACTTTCAGGCGATGTTGGTTGAGGGAGTCACACTGCTTGTGACACTGGTCTTATGCTAATCTTCAAAACAGCGCCATCTCATAACAAAGACAGCATCTCCAACAGTGCAGCACTCCCTCAGTACCAACACCAATACTGTCTGCCTGCCTGGACCATTAGTCTCTTAAGTGGGACCCGAACCGGTCATTTAAGGGAGTGACTGCTACTACTGAGCCACAGCTGTGCTACCTGACGGTGCGGTTGGTTTGATGGCTAATGAATTATGTGCCCTCATGGTGTCATCAGTAATAAACTGGAACCTCAAACTGTCTGCTGAGCTGAACCAGTCGGATAATCTAGCTCTAATAAAACAAAGGACTGCACATGCTGGAAATCAGAAACAAAAACAGAAATTGCTGGAGAAACTCAGCAGGTCTGGCAGCGTCTGTGGAGAGAGAAAGCAGAGTTAATGTTTCGAGTCCAGTGGTCCTTCTTCAGAACAATCTAGCTCACCAGCTCAACTATCAGTAAGTCAATCGGGGCCCACCAAGTTTCATCAGTTCATCCAGCCCAGAGCGAGCAGTGCATAATCTCGGTTTAAAAACTCATTACTGGGTGAAGCTGAGGAATGACTGCAGAAGCCAAAGAAGAAATGGGACAAACCTATGCTCCTGTCTGGTGTCTGCAACCCAGGGATTTTTCCAAAGGTGCGTGTCTACCCAGATGTTGGGTAAAGGACATGGTTGAGTCAGGCTGTAATGTTCACCCTTGTTAATGCCAGCACTTTCACAATGAAGGGATTGTTTCGGAGTAGCTGGGAGGTAACCTGGTGTAAAAATGGAAGTTTTAAATGATCCAAACCTCCAAGGTCAGAGGGAAGAAAACAGAGGGAGTGAGGCATGCAGATAACTTTAAAAAAAATGTATTGTGTGCAGTTTTGGTCTCCTTATCTGAGGAAGGATGTTTTTGCTACAGAGACAGTGCTGCAAAGGTTTACCAAGTTTGATTCCTGGGATGACAGGACTGAGACGTGGAGGAGAGATTGAGTCAGTCAGGATTGTATTCATTGGGGTTTAGAAGCATGAGGGCGGGATTTCCAGAGACCTATAAAATTCTAACAAGGCTGGACAGATTATATACAGGAAGGATGGTCACGGGGGAGTCCAGAACCAGAGGTCACAGTTTAAGGATAAGAGGTAAACCTTTTAGGACTGAGATAAGAAGGAATTCCTTCACTCAGAGAATGGTGAGCCTGTGGAAATCAATTACAACAGAAAGTGGTTGAAGCCAAAACATTGTGCGTTTTCAGGAAGGAGATTGATATAGCTCTTGTGGCTAAAGGGGTTAAGGGATATGTGGGGAGGGCAGGATTATGGAACTGAGCTCAATAATTAGCCATGCTCATATTGAATGTGGAGTACGGGTCAAATGACCTACTGCTGCTATGTTCTAGGTTTTTATATATGTTTAAGTATATAATTATTGACCCAGGGTCAAAGCAGTCTTAGTTCTAACTCTCAGATCACCCTTAGAATTACAGAACACCATTCAGCCTTTCGAAATCTCAATGATAGACTTCTAGTTACTAATGACATCAAGGGTTATGGGTTAGCAGAGAAATATGGCATTGAGGTAGATGGTCAATGATAATCTAGAATGGAGGAGCAGGCTAGAGGGGCTGAATGGACTACTGTTCCTACATTCTTATATAAAAGCCTTTTTTTTAAATTCATGGATGGGATGTGGATGTTGCTGGCTAGGGCTAGGCCATCATTTATTACCCAGAGGGCAGTTAAGAGTCAATCATGTTGCAATAGATCTGGGGTCACATGTCTGCCAGACTAGCTGAGAATGGCAGCTTTCCTTCCCTAAACTGAACCAGATGGGTTTTTTACAACAACCAGTTCACATGGTCCCCATTGGATTAGCTTTGTAATTAAAATTTTTTTTTATTGAATCCAAATTTCAGCAGCTGCTATGGCAGGATTTGAAGCAACATTTTCCAGGAAATTGGCCTGGAGTTCTGGATTGATAGTCTAGTGACATTACACCAGCACATCCCGTAAGGGTGATGTAGTGGACAGGAAACGTGGGCATGTGTACAGTTTGATTATAATTCACAGATAAGTAATAATAATTGCCCATCACCCTGATTTACAAATCCTCCCCAAAGCCTTGCGTGCCCCTGCCCTGTAAACTCTGTGGCTGCATGGTGACAGGTCGAGAGCAAACGGGCCGCACAGGAACAACATTCCCCTGAAGATACAGACTCGGCAGCACTGTGACAATCGTAAAGGGACCACGCACTGCAACAAGCAGACTGGGTACAGCAAACAGAAACAAGGCAGAACATTGCGCCCTCTCTCTGTGACCCCCTCCAGCTCAGCAATTCCTTCAGATCTCTGTCCTCCTACAATTCCGGCCGCTTGAGAATCCCAGAATGTTCATGGCCCCACCTCTGGCAGCCTTGCCACCTGCAGCCCAAGCCCCAATCTCTGGACTCACTTCCCTAAACATCTACAACCTTATCACCTCCTTTAGAGACTCATCAAGCCCCATCTCTTTAATCTATCTGAATTATCACCTTAGTTGATTTTTTTTTGTCTGATCATGTTCCTGTGAAGCAGTTTGGATGTTTAATTTATTAAGAGCACAACATAAATGCAGTTGTTATTGCTATGGTGCTTCTGTAATATTTCCAATATAAAAACCTCCTGACAATCTATAATGGCGATCGCCTCAGTCAGCTGCTCAGACTGTAATTCTACATCCTGCCATTGGTGCTGCAGCTCCTTTATTGGCAGAAGAATGTAATTGCACTGTGACACGTTTACATAGACTATTTCAATTATAAATGTGGACAATGCAAGATTGATAATAGGTTACTGGTAAAGAAATCAATTGTACAAGCAAGACTACAAAACATACTTCATAGAATCCCTACATAGTGTGGAAGCAGGCCATTTGGCCCATACCAACCCTCCAAACAGCATCCCACCCAGACCCAACTCTACCCTATCCCCCTGTAACCCTGGCTGAGCTACCTAACCTACACATCTTTGGACTGTGGGAGGAAACCAGAGCACCCAGAGGAAACACACACAGGCACAGGGAGAACATACAAACTCCACACAGTCAGCCTGAGGTTGGAATTGAACCCAGGTCCCGGGCACTGTGAGGCAGCAGTGCTAACCACTGAGCCACTGTGCTGCCTACTTCTGGGGAGAGAAAGGCAAGTTTGGCAAAATGTCTAGAAGACAGGATGCGATCAAATGAGGTAAGCTGTTTTGTGACTTTTTTTTCTCAATCTAAAAATGTCATCAGTTATTTTGTTTGCGCATGGGATCATCTCCTTTTTTGTGACTATCTATGTGAACAATATCACCATCCAGTTTCTGAGGTGACATGACCTCTAGGTTAGAAACCCTGCTTCAACCCCTATGTCAAATAGGAAGTTCTCTTGCTCAAGCCTTTTGCCGAACAGACTGAATCACTCCCTCTATATCAATTGGCGCTGTCTTCGGTTACAGGGCAGTTTGATACCTAGCTGCCACACACAGGAAATGACTGTTCCTTCGGAGCAGTCTACCTGTGAATCACACAAATGGTAATTCTGTTCAAACCAATGCAGCCTCCCTCCAAAAGCCATTTCAGTCAGGGCAGGAGGTCATTCAATGACATCACATTGCAAACGCCTGGGGCTTGCTGTAGAACAATTTTGATTCAGGGCGTATATCAAAGCAACACTGAATTTGTTAGACAGCGTCTGGAAAAGGGATCAGAGACACTAAAACCAGGCCTCATCTAAACAATATGTTCAGAGTCCTGCTGAAGAGACAGGCATTGTTGTTGAAACTGTTCTGTCTCTCGCTCGTCAGGGCAAGAGGTAAGTTTGTCAGATTTCAAACAATACAGCATTGAGATACAAACAAGGAACTTATGCCTGTACAGCAGCTTATCAATTAATCAGAAGATCACAAAATCCTTCAGAGCCAATGAATTACAGATGAAATGCCGTTGAAGAAAAACCGGGGAATAAGCATTTATCTCTTTTTATTTGCTTTGGTTGAGATTGGCACGGTAGCTCAGTGGTTAGCACTGCTGTCTCGTGATGCCAGGGACCTGGGTTCAATCCCAGCCTCAGGTGACCATCTATGAAGTTTGCACATTCTTACTGTGACTGTGTGGGTTTTCTCCCACAATTAACTTGGAGGCATTGTTTTTGAAGAGGCAGATGTGAAAAAGACATGAGGTGCAAATTTTTTTTACACAGAGGGTTGTTCGCATGTGGAATGAACTTTCTGAGGAAGTAGTGGATGTGGGCACAGTTACAACTTTTAAAAGGCATCTGGATAGATACATGAATAGGAAAGGTTTGGAGGGATATGGGCCAGGAGCAGGCAGGTGGGACCTGTTTGTTTGGGATCATGATTGGCATGGACTGGCTGGATCGAAGGGTCAGTTTCAATGTTTATGATTTTATCACTCTACGTGCCACTGAGGCGGATTGGCCATGCTAAATTGGTCCGTAGTGTCCAGGATTGTGCAGGCTAGGTGGGTTAGCCATGGGAAATGCGGGGTTACAGGAATAGGGTAGGGGGATGGGCCTGGATGGGATGCTCTTCGGACATACAGATGCAATGGGCCAAATGGCGTCTTTCCACACTGTAGGGAATTCTATGAGTGAAGAACAATGTCCAGGTCATCTGGAACATTCCTCATGCTTCATCATATAATACGATGGCACCTTGATTGTCCACCTAAACCACTGGGGTAGGCATTTGAGAGCCCAGTTTCACAGTTTAACTAAACCACTGCACCTTCAGTGGAAACCTGAGGCATCTCTGAAACACCAGTCTCAATGACGTACTCTCGCCATAAGCAATTCTTCATGTCTCCGCCTCTGGTGGTGAATAGACACACCCAACCAAACATTCAATACTGGAATAACCTCTTGTTCTCCCTGAGCCAAAATGGTCAACCCCCACCTTGACATTTCTGAAGATTTCCTAGGTCCATTGGGTCAATAACAAGACGTCTCGGAATAAAAACAGCTTACCCTAGTGTCTGGATAGGCACCAAACAGATGAACTCAAGATGAGAAATTTGGTCAAAGCTTTCCATTCGATCAGTCACCCTGAACCTCATTGGAACAAAGTTAATTTACCGCAGGTAAGGCGACTTAACCAAGTCCTCGTACTGTCTAGTTAGCAGGCCCCTCTGAGCTCCGTACCACTGAAACAAACATCAGCCTCATATTTTTATACCACAACATCTTACTCTCATCTGGACACCAGAGCAATATTCTGTAAATGCGAAATACGTAAAAACAGAAAGCTGATTAAAAACTCATCAGTTTGAAATATTAATTTCTCACTCCACAATGTTGTAAGACATGCTGAATATTTTGGCTTTTTTCTCTCTTAATTTGGCTGGAAACCCGATTGCTGCATTGCACTGAGCTGTAAGTCCAAGTATAATGTTCCAACACCACAATACATAAAGGTCGCACTAGAAGTTTGTCACTATAAAAAAAATTTATTGATAAGTGGCCATTAATGGATTAGTGTATTCAACAATGTCAGAATCACACTAACAACGTTATTGGCTTGTCATGATGTTCTCTTTATAGCTGGCCACTTTGAACCCAACATGACTGTGGAAAGTTGGACCATGAGAGAAGCTGAATCGACTCTTTGTTGGAAGCTTAGCTCCAAATCTCATTATCAAACTCTTGGTAACTGCACTCCAATGCTCTTCAGTTCCGAGGTTACTGGACCTTGAATCCCAGCTTTTTCACAGCTTACATTTCTTGCAGTTATTGGACGTTGACTTCAACGCACACTTTCAATGTGTGAAGTAATTGACTCCTGAGAAGTGATATAATGGAAATAGAGGAGTTTCCATCATCATTCCAATCTGTGATTCTCTGCTGATACTGTGACAGGGTGGTGTTTAAGTGCTTTGAAAGAGAGTTTTTTTTCTCTCTCTCATGTCTTTCCATTATCACACTCCCGTCCACAGGAATTAAAGGCTATAAAAACTCCATTGCTCCTTTGTGAAGACTCTAATCACAGGCAGTAAGGCCCATTCAGAAAGCAGGATGGCAGCAGTCTAGTGCTAATCTACATTCCCTCTAATTTTTCCCACCACTGCGCAGACTTCCATAACCAGAGGTCAACAATGTCTGCACACCGATCCGCATAATGAGCAGCTGCAGACTACTGTCCCTGGGCAAGTAATCGAGAGGCACAGGATAATAGTCTGGGGACAGGGGTTTGAAACCTACTAAAGTAGCTGGTGCATTTTGGATTCAGTTGGTGAAATCTGCAATTAAAAGTTTGTCTCAGCAATGAAACTACTGTTGTATAATTGTCATTAAATCTTGTCCCTCCATCTGGTTCACCAATGCCCGTTAGGGAAGGAAATCTGCCACTCTTACCTGGTGTGGCCTACATGTGACTCCAGACCCACAGCAACATGGCCGACTCTTAACTGATCTCTTGAATGGCCAAGGCATTCAGTTCATGTGCAATTTTGGATGGGTAACACATGCAGGGACACCCACATTCCATGAAAGAATGTGGAAGAAAAGACAAGTGGGGAGATTCATGGAATCCCTAGTGTATGGAAATAGGCCATTCAGCCCAACAGGTCCATACCACTCCTCTGAAGAGCATCCCAATCAGGCTCATTCCCCTACTCCTGCATTTCCCATGTCTAACCCAAACATCCCTGGACACTATGGGCAATTTAGCACGGCCAATCCACCTACCCTGCACATCTTTGGATTGTGGGAGGAAACCAGAGCACCCTAAGGAAACCCATGCAGACACGGGGAGAATGTGCAAATACCACACAGTCAGTCGTCCGAGAGTGGAATCAAACCCGGGCGCTGTGAGGCAGCAGTGCTAACCACTGAGCCACTAAGCCCTCAAGTCTTTCTTGATGACCAGCTGCAAGTGGATTCTCATTGACCTTGAAATCAAACTAATTCAGCATTCCAGTCCTCTGCGTAAGCCTGATACAGAGAAACTTCCAAATCATCATTAACAGCCAATAAAACAGAGAAACTTCCAAATCATCATTAACGGCCATTAAAACCTAGTCCTCGGGCAATTGTTTAGACACAACATGGAGTGCAGTGACCCTGAAAATTACTGTCAAGGAAGGTCAAGGTGGGTGTGTAGCACAGGGTTGGAGGGGATCGGGTGGTGAACCTGACACTGGGGACAGATAGAGGTTGGCAGTGGAAATGCAGGGGGAGGAGAGACTGATAGAGGGTAAACATAATGAAGAGCTCTCAAGGTCACATCCCAACTTGAACTTTTATGAAGTGCCTCAGTTTGTACAATTAGCAACCTCTTGGAGGAGTCTGCTGTGCTGGACACGAGTGCAACCTAGTAAAACAAAACAGAGACTCAGTGGCCCAAAGCCCCTCTCAGATTCAAAAAAATATTTATGACGTGATGTATTTGCCTCAACGTCATGGTGCACAAAGCAGAAATCTGCTGCATTTTCCAGTCCTGGAAGATGGTTCATTTGCCTGGATGGCAAATGAAAAGAAAGTATTTGAGCTGAAATATCCATCCTTGAGCTGCCGATTATGACTGAGTGCAGAGTTTTGCCTTATTAATAAGACTGTGCACCCTATCAAGACCTATCACAAAGAGAAATTGTTTTCATAATGGCACATGGTCTAGGTGGCACAGACTTAAGGGTCAAAGCAAGAGATATTGGGACGGGAGATAGTAGGAACTGCAGATGCTGGAGAATCCG
>NC_063357.1:8963683-8967344 GCF_021869965.1 Rhincodon typus | reverse complement strand
GAGAGAGAGAGAGAGAGAGAGAGAGAGAGAAAGAAAGAGGAAAAACCATTTTACACAGGGAGTGGTTATGTCCCAGCGCTGTTAGCTAGACAATGAATAATTTCAAAAAGAAATTAGATGAACACTTGAGAGAAATTAACTTGCGGTGCTATAGGGATACAGCACGGCAATGTGATTGATTGGATTGCTGTACAGAGAGGCAGTATGAACTCAATGGGCTGAACGGCTCCCTGTTGGACCGTAATGTCTCTATAACCGAGTGATTATGGTTGAACCGTAGGCTTGTATGGTCAGTAAGCAGGCACCCACACTAACTCCATGTCTAAATAACTGCAGGCAGGAAGATCCTTGGAGAGCTGCATGCTTTGGAGAAGTTTCAACAAGGAACACTTCAGCACTGTACACGTGTTAGTGCAAGTTTTCATTAATACATTCCTTCTGTGGATTAGTAACCAAATGTAGTATTCAATCAGGAAATATTTCAGACTTGCTTACGAAACATAAAACATGGATTTCTCTTGGCGAGCTGGTAAATATCTTGAATGTTCACAAATACCAGCATGATCTGAATGGTCTAATTTGTGCTGTAATATCCATTTGCAAGTTTTACGTGATAAACCCCATAGAATGGTTCCAGCATCACTGATGGTTTGCCTGTACCTGCACTGTCTTAGCAATTTTGCATTAACAGGTTAAGATCTACATTCAGCAGCCTCCCTTTGTTTGGAGTGTGTTTTGGTCTCGGAGCCTGCAGTTGGAAGTGCGTTTACACTAGAGGACATCGGCTGTCAGCAGGGAGAAAGACAAATCTGCTGTCACATTAAGGCCACTTGTTTCACAAAGAAACCAGCCAAGCAGACCCAGCCACACTGATTTGACAAATCAGGTCTCTGCATTCCCTGAGGAACATGTCGAGAAACATCCGACAGCAAACTGAAAAAGCAGTGGAACAGCAAGATCACTCTATGCTCCTCCCCAAATCCAACCAACATTTTAATCAGCAGCTCAAAGGCAGATATTTTAGCCACATCGTCTCCCTTCCTCCATTCTGTGTCCTCCACTCGACATCCAGGCAAACGACCATCTTCCTGGAATCAGGTTGGGCACAGACATGGTGGGCCGAAGGGCCTGTTCCTGTGCTGCGCTGTACTGTACTATGTTGCTGGACTGGAGAATGCAACAAGTTTCTGCTTTATGCACCACTGAAGCAGCAACTACATGAAATCCTCAAATACGGAAAGTAAGCAAATCCTGCATTTACATAGCACATTTCCGGATGTTGTAATGCACTTAACTGCCAGTGAAGTGTAATGTATGACATCCAATTTGTGCACAGCAAGCTCCCACAGTCAGAAATGTGATAATCACCAAATAATCTGTTTTGGTGATGTTGATTGAGGGATAAATACTGGCCAAGACACTGGGATAACTCCCCACCATTACCCAAAATAATGGCACGGGGCCTTTTACATCCATCTGACAGCACTACTTGGCAACTCAGTTTGAGGTTTCCTGGAAAAGATGGTCTTTCCAGCACTGCAGTTCTCCCTTGGCATTGCACTAGAGTGTCAGACTAGGTTTTAACTCAAGTCTCAGGAGTGGGTCAGTGTTACCCACTGAGACAGAGCTGATATCTAAATGCCAAGACTACCTTCATCGCTGTTACGTAGAAAAGTACGTCAGAGAATTAGCACTGAATATTCACCATCACCGCTGTGCACACTGACCTACTCATGACCTCGGCACTGGCAACACCTCAATTTCAAAATTCCCTGTCTATGTTTAGAAATCCCTCAATGGCCTTTCCCCTTGGCATTTCTGTAACACCCCTCCAGCCCTATAATCCTCTGAGATCTCTGTGCTCCTTTTATTGTGGCTGGCGTTTCACCATTTACTGACGTGACAATAGGTGCCTGGGATCCCTTCCCTGCCTCTCCATTCCTGAAACTCTAACTCACTGAAGAGCTTCTGGTCACCCACCCCAATAGCTCCTTATCTGGCTCAGGGTCACACTTCACCCAATAAGGCTCCTGCATTTAAAGGTGCCATATGTGTTCAGGATGTATTTTAAAAGGTCACTTCCATGAAATAGCCAGTCATGGCTATATGTTTGCACTTTCACAGAATCCGTACAGTGCAGAAGCAGGCCATTTGAATCCACATCAACACTCCAAAGACCAGCCCACCCATACCCTATAACCCTGCATTTCCCGTGGCTAACCCCAGCTAGCCTACACAATCCTGAACACTACGGGCAATTTAACATTTCCAATCCACTTAACCCGCATATATTTGGACTGCGGGAGGAAACTAGAGCACCTGGAGGAAACCCATACAGACGTGGGGAGAATGTAAAACTCCACACAGACAGTTGCATGAGGGTTGAATCAAACCCAGCTCCCTGGCGCTGCAATGCAGCAATGCTAACCAGTGAACTACCATGCTGCCCAAAGTTCCTACCACAGAGTTATCAAACTCACACCAGGATTACTAACAGAGGTAGAACTGCTTATTTGATGATGTTATCGAGGTTTGCTTGTCAGGCAGAAATTCAGAGCTTGTGTTATAGAGGAGCGATGCCCTCATCCCGTGAATGAATAAAGGAAAAATACAGGGCACAGTACAAGTTCAATATGTTGTAAAATGTAGAATCACCATAGTTTTACCAGACCATCAGGCTGCTCCCTCATTAGAGAGGGATAACTGGTGAAGGTTCAACCTGAGGGTCACCATGCCTCAGGTGAGGGGAGAGGTTGAAAAGGACAGTCCTTCGTGATAACCTCAGCTGGTGCAGGAATTGAATCACGCTGCACTGCAAACCAACCATCCAGCCAACTGAACTAACTGACCCCTCAGTATGTTATACTCGATCAAGAAAGAGAGATTAGTCACAGCCGAGAGCCATGAAAGACATTTTGTAGGAGGAGTGACACATTTTGAAGGAGATTTACTTAGAGGCAACAAACTAATTGTTAACTGATACTTCTGATCTGCTGAAGTACACCAGAAAACAAAATGGCTTTCTCATTGTGAGAAAACTAAGACAAAATGCTGGTATGGTGGTAATGTCACTAGACTAGCAATCAGGCTGATCCTTTGGGAAATATAGATTCAAATCCCACCAAGGCAGCTCAATCAACTGATTATCAAAACAAATACACTGGCAAAGGAGTTCAGACTCTCCACCCCATTTCAAGGCCAATGCTTCCAACGATCTATTTCTCTGTTGTGGACCCACAGGCAGCAGGAGAAAGGAGTCACTGTGGTTTTACGGGATTACACCCAGAAATTGAGGAGAATACGCGACCACCTTTAATGCTGTTTTTCACGAAGAGTCGAAAGGCAGATGTTCAGACTGAGAGACCTGGACTTGACAAGATTCAAAGAATAAGCAAATCCAATCTTTGCACTGTCAGTCAGTGCAAACGGAAAACTCATCCCCATGGATAGACCACCCATTGTCAGTGAGTTTGACCCACTCCATCCTCCAGAGCCTGGGTCAGGCCACATGGCAGGGACGGAGCACATTGACTTGACTGACATTTCCATGCAGCACTGAGGCAATGCCGCTCTGCCACTGTCCAAGTACCCAAGGGCCAGCTCGGCGCGGGGGGGAGGGGGAGAGTGGCAGCACCAGATAGGGACGCGGCCGAGTAGCGCG
>NC_063357.1:8943893-8963583 GCF_021869965.1 Rhincodon typus | reverse complement strand
TCTCATCAACATCACTCGCTCAAACAACACCCAACCAAATAAAAACATTTAATTGAGGCTTCTACATGAGAGGAAAACTCTCATGCATTTGCCCTAGAAGACATTTGCCCTAGAAGACTCTCACCCTGTTACCCAGTCAATGTAGCCAAACCCAATACATTATAAGCAACACTGGTGCTTGTCTATTGCACACGCATGTGTGTTCCACACAAGTATGTTACACAGGGTCTTGAATATACTGAATGACACAGCTTCCGTAACCCTCTGTGGTAAAGAATTCCACCAGATTCGTTACCCTCTGGGAGAAGCAATTCCACCTCATCTCTACCTTAAATGTACAACCCCTTACTCTGAGGTGATGTCCTCTGGTCTTAGACTCTCCAATAAAGGGAAACAATCTTTCTGCATCTACTGTGTCAAATCCCCTGGAATCTTGTATATTTCAATAAGGTTGCCTCTCATTCTTCTAAATTCCCAATGAGTGCAGGCCTAGTCCACTCATCCTCTCCTGAGAAGACAGTCCCTCCGTGCCTGGTATCAGACTAGTGAATTTTCTCGGGACTGCCTCCAGTGACAGCAGCTGGCCCTCTACAAGGTCAATTTTTGTGTTTTCAGGTCAGCCCGTGCCCCTGAACAAATACAACCCATTCTCTGGATTCCTCTGGTTCAACTGCTTTCTGGAACTATTCCTGCACGTTGAGAACAGCAAGCCACACTGAAAAATGCAGAACAAGTGAAAATAGGAAGACCAGGAGCTCTAATGGAGGGTCATCACTGATGCTGCACCTAGATATCAACATGTCAGATAGGTGGACCAGGGAGGGGGTGACATCATCTGCTAGCCTACCCTACATTTGACGGTACCTGCAGCATCCACTTCCCACTCATCCAGCTCTCCCGTGCTCCCAGCAACCATACCACATCCGCAAGGTACAAAGATTAATTCCTGTGACGCAGAACATATGGAGGGAGGCACAGGTGGAGAGAAATACAAGTCAGATCCTCATCGAATAAAGCCCACCGTCGCTCAATGTACCCAGTTTACAGTATGGAATGAGGCCATTCAGTCCAACAGAATTAGCACTTCTGCTCCACACTGGCCTCCTCCTACATATCCTCAACGGACTCCATTGACATGTCCTGTTCTTTTTTTTAGCCTTTTTATGTTTCCCTAGCTTTCTGTCAGACACCATTCCTGTCAGCTACACCTTCTGGCAGTGGATTCCACGCTGTAGGAAAAGGTGTTTCTCCTGAATTCCCTGATGGATTTATTAGTGATTATTTTTACATTGAAGGCGCCCAGTTTTGCACTCATCTGGCAAGAGAAAGCATCTTCTCTGCACCCATCTTATCAAAACCATTCACAATTTTGAAGGAGTCTCTCAGGTCACCTCACAGCCTCCTCTTTTCTGGAGAAAAGGACCTTTCCTGGTAATTATAGCTTCAACTAAATCCCCGTAAATATATTCAGTAAAGATCGGATTAACCAAAACTTGGAAGGAAGGTTCTTAATTAGTGCTAAAGCAGTGGGGATTAGAGAGAGAGAGAGAGAAAAAAATAAGGGAGATGCAAGATACATGCGCGTGTTAAAAACTTAACAGATGTCAGCGCTTGTTTCAAATTTGTCCTCCTTGCCTGCGTCCCCAGGTTCCATTTGCAGTTAGTGGCTGCGGGTATCATCCCGAGGGTTCGGATGATGGGTGGGGCACAGCCTGCAGCCTGTCTACCTTGTAACCAGCGTGTGCCAATCCAGCTAATAAAGACCAGAGGCATAGCCGATGGCAACAAGATCCACCATGCACCACCTCCTCATTACTCACTGTGAGCATATTTAACACTGACAGCTGACACTGCAATTCCCCATCCCGGTGTCAGAATCTTCTGCAGAACTTTCCTCTTCGTGAGCAACACAGCAACAAAAGCATTAAAAGTGGAAAGCAGACTCCAAAAACGGGAGGTCACTGACCCTTTCCAGTGTCTCTCCCAAACTGCCACGTCGGGCTGTATGGGGGGTGGAAATGGATTCTGTGGGACAGTAGCTCTAAACTGGACGATGACTTGCGACTCCCAAATTCTACATCCCCCACAGTGAACGCAACTGGGGGTGAGAAGTGGGCAGATGGACCAGAACCACCCACTTTGCCCTCGGGCCAAAGATCCATTTCACCCCCATTAATTCTCCAAATATTCCCATTCAATGAAGGTGCTTATTCCTCCTCTTTCTCTCTCCCCCTCTCTCCCCATTCAAGCTGACGCCCAGTTCCTTGGCTACAGGCAGCACCCCGACACCTTCTGTGTCCGGGTTTATTTGAGCACGTTGTGGCACAATGCACAAAGCTGTCATCCAACCAGCATCAATGGTTTGTGCTGAGGACCACGAAACCCTGGGAAACATTTCCCCAGTCCTGGGAATTGGGTGGGTCAAGAAACAATCATGGCTGTTATCAGGCTCATATCTGCAGGCCAACTCCAGTCAGCGCCAGGCAGCATTGCAACTTGAGATCTTTGGGGATCATCAAATAAAGCAGATTGCCCTGTCATTATCTCATGGCTAGTTATTTGTGGGAGCTTCCTGCACACACATTAGTCACCAACTTAACAACAGCAATGGCTTTGTCTTGTATAAAGTGTTTTAAGGAACCCCAATGTCATGGTAGGTGCTGTACACAACAAAAGCCCTCAGTTCTTCAACCTGAATACAACATTAATTGCATTTATAAAAACCGAAAGAACTGCAGATGCTGGAAATTGGAAACAAAAACAGAAGTTGCTGGAAAAGCTCAGCAGGTCTGGCAGCATCTGTGAAGAAAAAAAAATCAAGAGTTAACGTTTCGGGTCTGGTGACCCTTCCTCGGAACATAATTGCATTTATATCATACTTTTAAAGTTGCAAAGTATCCCAAGGTGACCATGCTCCAGTGAAGCAGGTCAAATGTGGCACTGAAGAACCTAAGGAGAAATTAGGACAAATGAGCAGAAGCTGGATCAAAGAGGTAGATTTTTTAAGAAGTACTTGCGAGCGGCATGAGGCAGAGAGGTTGAGAAAGGAAAGCAGTGTTGGCTCCACTATAGAGCAATAGAAATCAGGGATGTACAGGAGACAGAATTGGAAGAAGGCAAAGATGCTGCAACGTTGTGTATGAACATACAAATTAGAAGTAGGCCATTCAGCCCATCAAATCTGCTCTGCCATTCAATAAGATCATGGCTAGCTGATACACCTCAGTTCCTGCCTATTACCAATCACCTTTTACTGCATGCTTAACAAGAGTCTATTTCCTTCTAGCTAGGCAGAGGTCTGTACCAATAAAAACATTCAGGGGCTCTGCTTCCATCACCACTTCAGGAAGAGTTCTAAGGACTCACAACTCCCTGAGAATGTTACGCCCCACCTCAGTTTTTAATGGACGAGCCCTGATTTTGTAAGGGTGAACCTTAATTCTAGGTTCACCCATACGAGGAAATATCCTCTCCAATTTTACCCTCAGGAATTTACGTTTCAATCTACTCACCACTTATCCTTTAAATTCCAGTGGATACAAGCCCAATCTGTCCAACCTTTTCTCATAAGCCATGTTGCCCATTCCTGGGCGTTATTCGGGTGAACCTTTTCTGAACTGCTTCCAACATATTTTACATGCCTTCCTTTAAATAAGGTGACCAATGCAATGGGTCAAAATGAAAGCTGGCCTGTAAGGGAGAGCTGCTGGTGAGATAATCCTCACCCTTTTCCCCCAAAATTGGGTTTGCAACAACCAACATGTCAATGGACTGCATTTGTGAGGAAAGCTGCCAGAAACAATGCAAGTTAACAGTGTTCAGTACTTCCCCAGGGGGTGGAGTTGGACAAAGACTGAGGAGAATTCCATTTTTGACTCAAGCTTTTCACCTCTGAGCACAAGAGTCCTGATCTTTTTCACTGCTGCCAATTTTCCCAATGGAATTTCCTCCAAATCTGGCTTGCGGCATCATTAGATGCTCAGCTATGGGATCAAAGGGCAAATGCAGCCCACGGTTCCTACAAAAGACCATTAAAAGAGGAACACAAGTAGGCCTTTCAGTCCCTCAAGAATGTTCTGCCATTCCGCTGATCCAACGCTCATCATGTCCATTTTCCTGCCTTTTCCCCTTAATCCTTGATCCCCCAATTGATCTAAAATCTATCTTAGCCCTTCAATGTACACAAAGACTCTGCCCCCAGAGTTCTCTCAGGAAAGGAGTTCCAAAGATTCACAACCCTTTGATAGAAGAAATTCATCCTCATCTCAGTCTTAAATTGGCACCCCTTTATTCTGAGATTATGCCCTTTGATCCCAGACTCTCCCATGAGGGGGAAACATCCTCTCCGTATTTACCCTGTCCAGCCCCTAAAGAATCCGATATCTTTTCATGAGATCACCTTTCATTCTTCCAAACTCCAGTGAGTAGAGTCCCAAACTGTTTAACCTTTACTCAGGAGATGATCCCTCCATACCATGGATCATCCTAATGAACCTGTCAAATCTTTGCTCATACAATCCCTTCATACCATTGATTGTCCTAGTGAACCTCCTCTGAGCTGCCCCCAGTGAAACATAACCAGACTTTCTAGGGTGAGGGTCAGTGATGGACCTAGGCCTGGAGAAGTCAGAATGATTAATTTGAGAAATTTCATTGAGCACATTAAGTGCTGGTGCTCCCACCTTCCCCTCCCCCCACCCTCTCCCCGCCAAACCCCCTCAAGCCTCAGTACTGTCAGCATCATTAACCTGGAAATAAAAACTAATTAAGCATTTGGGAATGATGCTCTGACATTCGGAGCAGCTTCATTATCTGCTGTTTAGGCAGACAGATGCTGCACTTAATTCCCTCTCCAAATTTACCATTGTTCTGCTGTCTTCACAAACAAATAGAACCCAGTGTATGCTTTTACCAGACACTTGGTCTCCTGTCACCTTCACTAAGCTGCACAAAGCAGCGAGGGAGCAGATTTCTCGGGAGTAAGCCACAACTTTCCGACTTGCTCTCGGTCTTATTATAAACGTCCCAATTTTCTCTCCTCCTCCTCCACTGAATGCACTGTTTCACCCTGGGACCCAGGTCTGCTACCTGGTTGTGAGTCAAACCCTTTTCCCTATAGCAGCCTGCAGCCAGTAGCGACAGTGGGCAAGTCCCAATTTGGGCACTTTATTACAATCCAAACACGAACCTATTCTTGATACATCACAGAACGAGGCCTTCCTGCCCACTGAGCCTGTGCCGGCTCATTGAAGAAGTTACAAAATTAACTATTCCTTGCTGTCTCTGCAAAACCCTGCAGATTTCTCCTTTTTGAGAAACCAGTCAATTCTCTTTTGAACTCTAATTCTTTATTACTGTCTTTCAGCCTGGTATAATTCAGGTCACAACAATTCACTACGATGGAAAAACCTTGCATCACCAACTAGCTCCCCCAACTCCCCCCACCTCACCCCACAAGATTTTTGATAATTGTCTTAAATTTAGGCAGCATGATGGCTCAGCGGTTAGCATTCCTGCTTCACAGCAGCAGGGAGCCGGGTTCAATTCTACCGTCAGGCAACTGTCTGTGTGGACCTTGCATGTTCTCCCCGTGTCTGCATTGGTTTGCTCCCACACTCCAAAGGTCTGCAGGTTAAGTGGACTGGCCATGCTAAATTGCTCAGTGTCCAGGGATGTGTAGGTTAGGTGGATTAGCCATGGGAAATGCAGAGGCACGGGAAGCGAGTCTGGGTGGGATGCTCCTCAGAGAGTTGGTTTGGACTTGTTGGGCCAAGTGGCCTGTTTCTACACTGTAGGGATTCTATGAATAAATCTATGTCCATCAGTTATTTACCCTCTTGCCAAATTCTCCTGACCTACTGGGACAAAGCCCCTCATGAATTCGAGTGATTCTAAAAAACCTCTGTTATCCTTTGCTGCTTCATGGGGAGTAAGCTCAGCTGTCCAGTCTTTCCATTTCACTGAAGTCCCTAATCTGCTGCTTCATTGTAGCCAACCTCTCGCAAATCCTCAACTTCATCACATTTTTAAAAGTAAATCCCAGTAACATTCAAAGTCATCATAGCAGAAGGTGCAAACACAATGAGCTCCCTCTAATACTGTGTACCTTTGTCGCTAAGGTTACAATCACAGGCAATATTTATAAGATTCAATCCACGTCAGAAATACTGCCCTAGGTATTCTATCCAGAATCATGCCCCTCAGCGTACTATGGCAGAAAGGTGACCTTTCTCCACCTCGCCTTGGCAACAGCTGACCCAAGCTTTCATTGGTCCCTTAGCACGTGACCCTGGACCTAGGAATGTGCCACACTGCAAC
The DNA here is from genome assembly GCF_021869965.1 of Rhincodon typus. Lineage (NCBI taxonomy): Eukaryota > Metazoa > Chordata > Chondrichthyes > Orectolobiformes > Rhincodontidae > Rhincodon > Rhincodon typus. Next base: position 8,957,265 of record NC_063357.1, on the reverse strand, counting down.
ATTCCGTCAAGGACGACTCTTTGCACTGAAAGAACCAGCAGGTTTGGGGCAGCCCAAAGATGGGGTCTTTCACAGAGTTGACGGTCTTCCAGCCTGGAGATGGTCCTGAAGGTGCAGCGCCCAAAACTGGAAACACAAGATGAGAGCGCATGGGTTTGGAAGTGATGTATTTGCATGGATAGAGGGAATAGCTAACTAGCAGGAGACTGAGTCGGGTTCAATGCGAACGTTCTGAGTTTCACGAAATGTAATGCGACAGGGATTAGTGCTACAACTATTTAATATTTTTAAGCATTCTTCAGCTAAAGACTGACCAGTTCACAGGCAACTCTCATCCATAATTCATCCATTTCTGGAGAAGGGTCCCGACCCAAAACGTCAGCTTTCCTGCTCCTCTGATACAGCCTGGCCTGCTGCGTTCACCCATCTCTACACCGTGTTATCTCCGACTCCAGCATCGGCAATTCTTACTATCTCCAACTGTCATCCATGACTGTTTCACTGCACAGGGTTGGAAGAAAAGAAGTCCCTTCACCCCACCCAGTGGCACTGATGCCAACTGACGCCAGCTAATGTACCAGATCGGATCTGGCCAATTCAAAGCTTTTACAGGTCAGTATCAGAGATCAATGGTGCATTATACCTCATTACCTTTACATGGAGAAGTGAAATCCCTTCACTTATAAGATCTAGACCTTGGAACTGTCCATGCCAGGGGACTGTAGATGCTCAGTTGTTTAGTTCACATAGGACAGATCTCGACAGCCTTTGGTTGCCTTAGAGTCCAAAAGGTTATCAGTAGTGTGGGGGAAGGAGGTGGATGATCAGCTATAACCACTAAATATTGGAGCTGGCTGGTGGTTTGGGTAGGTGGCAGGGAGGTGCGGTGGCAGTATGGTCTACTCTTTCTTAATATATGTTTACACTAACACGGACAGGCCCCTCCCAACACAGGCCAGCTCACTTGTACTCCGACATTTCCAGAGCTGGTGAGATGACATACTCCCCTGTCCATACCATCTCAGAGAAGCCACTAACCAGTAAGTCAGCATGTGTGGTGGGAGGCAGGATATCGGACCTACCTGTTCATGCTCTCTCCCTCTCTTTGTGCCTCTGTCACATCGTTTCAGGTAAATTCCACAAAGGCAATGTTGTTGGTATCACCCCTTCCTTCAATGGCTTGGCTCTAAATTTAAGGTTTGTGCCTCCCTGATTCCAGCCTAGCCCACCAGAAGGAATAGTTACATCTCCATCTGTCCTCAAACGTTTTGATCATCTTAAACACTTCATTTTGACCACCATCATCCCCACCCAGATGGCATACAAATCACAGTCTTTGTAACCTGTCCTGGGAGTTATTCTGGTGAAGCTGTGAAAATGACAAAAAAAATGTTACAGCATGGAAAAGGCCATTCGACCCAAATACTCCATGCTGGGCTGTCAACAACTGTCACCTTCTATTCCATCTCCCTCATTGCAGTCTCAGCAGATCTTCATATTTCTCAGCAGGAAAACACAGAAACAATGAACAGGAGTGGGCCATTCGGCCCCACTCCACCATTCACGATGATGCTGAGGGTTCTTCTGGCACAATGGTAGTTTCCCTACCTATGGACCAGGAAGCCTGGGTTCAAATCCAATCCTCTCCACTGGTGTGTCACAACATGCCTGAACAGGCTGGTTAACAAATACACTGAAGTATAGACTTGTGCTTATGGGGCCCTTGTGGCGCAGTGCTAGTATCCTTTCCTCTGAGTCAGGAGACCCAGGTTCAAGTCCCACCTGCTCCAGAGGTGTGTAATGATTTTGCTGAACAGGTTGATTAAAAAAAATCCACTCCTTGATGCCTTTAAATTTATGCAGTTCTTTCTGCGTTCAGGTCACTGTTCCTTTTCCTGCTAGATCCAGGGATAAATCAAGGGAACTCCATAAACCTTCTGGGCTTACCATTTGGCCAAGCTTTGATGCCGGAGACCTTGGCTGGGATACCAAGCAGACTGAGGATAGCTTCAATCATCAGAGAGCTGAATCAAGATCACAAGGTTTTATGCACACATGAATGACGAACAAGTGTAGGCTACTTGGCTTTCGATAAGCGACATAAAAAAGGTTACCACACAAGTTGAGAGCCCATGGATTTGGAAGTGACGTATTTGCATGGATAGAGGGTATAGCTAACAAACAGGAGACTGAGTCGGGTTCAATGGGAACATTCTGAGGTTCACAAACTATAGCTGGAGGAGTGAAACAGGGATTAGTGCTACAACTATTTAATATTTTTAATAAAGGCTTGGATGAAGGTGCTGACTGTGTTGCAGACAAATTTGATAATACAAAGTCCGGAAGGCAAGAAATCTGTAAAGAACATACAAACAGTCTGCAAAGACAGATGCAGGGGAGGGCACAAATTGGGCAATGGGAAGAATCCACTTTGGCCAGAAGAACAGAAAAGCAGAATATAATTTAAATAGAGAGAGACTGCAGAATGTTGTAGAAGGATCTGGGAGTCCTTGCACATGAATCACAAAAAAGTTTAGCATGCAGTTACAGCAGGGAATTAGAAAGGCAAATAGAATGCTATTACAAGGGGCTTAGAGTACAAAAGTAGGGAAATCTTACTACAGTTGTAAAGGGTACTGGTGAGACTGCACCGAGAATACTGTGTACAGTTTTAGTGCCTTTTCTTAAGAAGAAATATATTGCATTGCATGTAGTGCAGAGAAGATTCACTTGACTGATTCCTGGGGTGAAGGGATTACTTTATGAGGAAAGGTTGAGCAGGTCAGGCCATTCTAGTTTAGAATAATGAGAGATGATCTTACTGAAATGTGCAAAATCCGGAGAGGGACTTGACAGTGTTATTCTGGCAAGATGTGTCATCTCGTGGCAAAATCTAAACATGGGGGGAGTGATTTAAACGTAAGGGTTCTCCCAATTAAGACAGAGATAAGGAGGGATTTCTTCCCTCAGAAGGTCATTAATATGTGGAATTCTCTTCCCCAGAGAGCAGTGGAGGCTGGGCCATTAAAGTTATTAAAGCAGAGGTAGACAGTTCTTCAAGTGAATCAAGAGCTATCGTGGACAGATGGGAAAGCGGAGTGAAGCCTCCAATCGGGTGACCTTATTGAACGGGGGAGCAGGCTTGATGGGCTCAATGGCCTACTCCTCCAGAATTACTGGGGTGAAAGTTGGTGGTGGGCCCAAGGGGAAATGATATTTAACCTCTGTAACCCTGAGCGACAATGGCTGGGGCGGGGGGTTAGAATTACCTAGAGAGAGATCTTAGTCACCTTTCACTGATGTCTTCTGGAAATGAGGAAACTGTTTTGCTCATTGGCCCTTGCGTAAGAATGGGAACAGCAGGAGGCCACTCAGCCCTTCCAGCCTGCTCAACCATTCATTACACTCAGGGCCAATCTGCCGCCTTAATTCCACCTACAGGCTGATAATCAGCAGGACCCCGCCAGTGGCTCGGTGTGTGAGCACAGCACCCCTTGTGGCACTGAGGCTCACTCTGGAGAGTTGGTACAGTGTTGCCATGAGAGGCAGCGGTCTGGCAATAACCCGAGGCTCACTCCCAAAATCTAGCGCACGCCCTGCGCGATGTAACTTGTGTGACTCTGTCAAGATTTCTTTTCCACCTTATGATCTGTATGACCTTGCTTACAATGATCTGCCCGTAAACAAAGCTTTTCACTGTACTTAGGTACATGTGACAACAAATCAATTAAATCAAATCAAATATTTGAACTCACTTTTGTCGGTGGCACTTGCTAAACACGGGGTGGGGATCATCTGGGGGGGTTGGGGGGGGGGGGGGTGCGAACTGTGATTCCCACCGAAGTTGAACAGTCTGACAACATGCAAAAGAATGACCGCTCATGAGGCACCAGTCCAGAGTAAAGGGGAGTGAAAACACACTTAAAATTAGAGGTAACTCATTCACGTGTGATGCAAAAATGTAGTTCCTCACACAATGGCAGTGAAAATCTGGAGCTGTCTCCCTCAGAACCTGTAGAAGCAGGTGCTGGAAAGGGGGTTGCTGGCCACTGATACAAAGTAAGGGATATGGAGACACAGATCAGCTGCAATCTGAGTGAATGAAAGAACGGGTTCGAGGGGCAGAATGGCCTCCTCCTGTTCCTATGAAATGGGACACCAGTTAAAAAACACAACGTTCAGGAGATGACGGAGGAGAAAGGTGGAAAAGAAAAAGGCCAGCAATAGGACCTTAAGAGCGTGCAGACTCTCTGTTAAACTCAGCAGCCTTCAGTTGAATAATACCAATGCAGGCCTTATCGATATGTGAAATAACACCACCCAGAAAAAAAAAAAAATTTGATGGCACAAGTCTAGTTTTGAAAACTCATCATGATTTTTATTACCTCTGCCATCTTCCATTCCGACCGGCTATTTGTCTATCTTAGGGAAAAGGTCTTCAATTTAAGATCAGCCAATCTCCCCTCAGTACAGCCAGATGATTTACCGGCAGGCTCCGAGAAGTAACTGACAACCTGTTACAGAATATTTCAGTAACACACAGGGAAAAAATGATCTGATTAAGTCGGGTCGTAAATACATCCAGAACGCACTGCAAATGATCCTCGGGTTATAGATATAGAATCTATCGCACTACGACAGGCCAGGTCTGGGTGCCCCTCACCCAAGACAGGCACAGACCTGACCCCTGCACCTCCCGCATATCACCTCCACCCCTCGCAACATGATAGCGTGCTCCCGGAGGTTAGACCCCAGAGGAGACCTGGTCTCAAGGGCACCCCCCCACCATCACAGACTCTGGGTCGTGCAGCTTCAACGGCATTGATACAAAGACCCTACATCCTCACAAAGCAGCTTGTGTTATTGTACAGAGGCATAGAGACGAATGTTACTGAAATGGACGGCAATTAAAATTGATCCTTTTCCTGTCTTCAGCAAAATGACCAATTAGTGTTTAACATAAAACCTAAAGCAGCCAAATTTGCCTTTAACCTTCAAGCATCACCAGCACGTCGCTCCTTCACTCAAAAGGCACATGCAGTTGAGAAGCTCTGACTGTGCAACTTACAGGACCCCCCATACCCACCCTCACCCACTGCCATGATTCGCCGTGGGACCACTCCTAATTAGATGGACAAGACAGAGACCGAGAAAGACAAATAGCTAGTCGGAATGGAAGATGGCAGAGGGAATAAAAATCACGAAGAGTTTTCAAAACTAGACTAGTACCATCAAACTTTTTTTTCGGGTTGGTGTTATTTCACATATCGATAAGGCCTGGGTTGGTACCATTCAAGTGAAAGCTGCTGGAGTTTAACAGAGGGTCTGAAGATGCATAACAAACGGTGCCATAACGTCCTATTGCTGGCCATTAGAGATTCGGCAGACAACCTGCAGCTCACAACCGGAGATTGAGTGAAAGAGTGAGCAGTGGTTGAGGGACATCGCCCCCCCCCCCTCCTCAATTCCCAGACCCTTCTTCACTGGCTCGTGGTAAGGTCCTATCTCAGTATCCTGGTCTGCACCAAAAAAATGTATCAAGTACCTCTCAAAAATCTATCTCTTTGACCAAGCCCCAACACCACTCCACACGGGCTTGGAGTCACAATGTTTTTGCTCCACCATATGCAGTTCAGGATGTTTGACCAGATTAGACCCGGGTAGTTCAATTAGGTGACAATGAGCTTCCGAATCCCAGAGACAGTGTTTCAAGTTTACACCAGGATAACAAATTTCCAGGGGCTCTCTTATTCACTCGTGTGACATGGGCATCACTGGCTGACGAGCAATCATTGCCCGTTGCTGGTTTGATCATAACGCCATTGGATTGGTCATTCAAACATCCAGCGATCGCACAGCCAGATCCCACCATAGCAGTGAAAGTTAAATGCAACTAATTCATAAAATCATGAATTAAAAGCTGGCATCAGTAGGGAAACAGAGACAACAAGGTGCAGAGCTGGATGAACACAGCAGACCAAGCAGCATCATAGGAGCAGAAAGGCTGACGTTTCGGGCCTAGACCCTTCATCAGCAGGGAAACTATCATTTGTCACTAGGAAAGAAAAACGCATCTTGTTTACTTAATGCTCCATTAGAAAAGAAATCTGGTGCTCTTCCCCTTTCTAGCCTACATGTGACACGAGACCAGCAAGGGGGCTCACTCTTCAATTCCCTCCACACCAGCCTGGTGACTAAGTCATAGTCATACAGCACGGAAACAGGCCCTTCGGTCCAACTCATCCATACCAACCAAGTTTCCCAAACTAAACTCGCCCCATTTACCCGTGTTTGGCCCATATCCCTCTTCAAAGATCTACATGCTTTAATTCCTCCCACGTGGAAGCTCAAGGAAAAAAAGAGTCTTCCCGAAATTCAAACCACCAGCTCTCCATGCTGTATGACCCCACGGCAGCCAATTATTCAGGATGGGAATAAGGGATAAGCCAGGAAACTGCAGGCCAGTCAGTCTGACCTCAGTGGTTGAGAAACTATTGCAAGTTTTATTATCCCACTGCAGAAGAACTGTGACAGATGCTAGTTTGCCAGTGATGCCCCCATCCCATGAAAGACACAAAAAAACACTTTTGAAGGCTTTATAAATGCAAATTGTTGTTGTTGTTGTTGTTGTTGCAGCAGTTGTTAATGGGGGCCAATAGCCCAGAGCGGGCTGGTGCTTCAGTCATGTGTGGGTAGACCTTGCGAATATCACACCATCCTGGGTCATTGAGGCAATAGTCATTCTTAGTATACTGCTTAGATCAAATAAACCCCCTTCCCACCCTGCACTCCCCACCCCCAGCACCCACAATCTCCACCATCCTGCAGCCCCCAACCTCCATATGACACAAAATCAACCAGATGGTCCTAGGACACAGTCCTGCCTCTGACAAAGGGTTGATTTGAAATCTAAAATGACAACAGCATGCAAAATCTCTCTCTCTCTCTCTCTTTCTCCTTCCGTTTTTACCCCACGAGCCACACCAGGCTCACAGGTATGGAATATATTTTTTTTTTTAAATCAGCCATTCCCAGAACATTCCGTGTTCTGGGAGGTGGATCTCACCTCAGGAACATATTCGACAGGATGGGCACTGTTAGATGAATTCAGACCGCCAGGATACAGAAGATGAAAAGAAAATGCACGAAGGAAAGGTTGAATTGAAGGGGGAGGGGGTGTGGAGAGAGAGAGCGCGAGCGAGAGAAAACGCTCTCATGACTAGTGTGAATCCATTCCCCAATTTACAGACCAGCAGATGCCTGACAGGCAATTTGGCTGCAACATTGCTATCAGTGCTGCAGGAATGTCACCTGGTGTTAGACTTTCATCCATAATCAGACTTCCCAACCTGTCAAGAAATGCATTAATGACAGGGTTTTGTAAGGCCTGCAAGACCCAAGGATGCCATCAAAACACTGGGTACAGGGCAGAGAGAAGAAAAAAAACACAAACAAAACACTCACCAAAATACTGACACGGACGAGTTTCTGTCTGTCACTAACGGCATTGCAACTTCATCGAAATGCCAGGAATAACCGAGGCACCCTGTTCTGGCTTTGTCTTCCACTCGGTTGGTTACGCCCCTTACTTTACACACAGAAATCTCACACAAACTGTAGCATGCTTCTACAGGAGGCGGCCGTTCATTCCACTGTGCTGGTACTGGCTCTCCAAAAGAGCTGTGCCAACAGAGTCCTACACTCAGCTTTCTCTTCCCCACCACCCTGCCCCAATTATGTCACTTCAAATGAATCCTCTTCAAATACTTCTACAACTAGTTAGAAGATATTGACATAGCGGGAATGACACTAGGCTAGCAGTGGAGATGCACAGGCTAATGGTCTGGGCACATGGGTTCAAATCCCACCAGGGAAGCTGATAGGATTTAAACATAACTCATATACAGATGTCCTTCAGTGAAGGAATTCTATCTCCCCTACCTGATCTGGCCTACATGTGACTTCAGACCCACAGCAAAATGGCTGAGCAAGACCTTAATTTATAATGAGGGACAAACACCACTTTCTTCCTTCTTCCTTCTTCCCCTCATAGTTTCAAAATTCTCATATGTAAAACAGGACCAAGAAATGGTAGTCAGTATCTGGAGCTCCCTGCCCAGAGCTACCTGGATTAGACAACACTCTCCTCTTAAAGAGCTTCCTCCAATGAACTTTACCAATTCCTGGGGAAAAAAAAAAGTGTAATGCCACTTTCTGTACAGAAATTGTCAAGATCTCAAAACAGAAGAGGCTCAGGAGGGGTCCAAAAAACAAAAGTGCTCTTTGAGCAATTTGAATCCAGTGCAAGGAGAGTTTTACGAAGACCCTAAGTATGAGCTAAGTGCAGTGACCTTGGCTGATTCCCCAAGGTGCTACCACCGCCATCTTGAAAACAAACCTTGGCATGCATCAAGTGTGGACGAAGGAACCACAACTTTTATTTTTAAAATTCATTTCAGTGTTGTGAACATCACTGAATAGGCCAGCATTTGTTGGCCATCCCTAATTGCCCACAGTGTCAACCACATTAGTGTGTGCCTGGTGTCACACGTAGGCCGGACCACATAGGGATGGCAGCTCCTTTCCCTAAAGGACATTAATGAACCAGATGAGATTTTCCTGACAATCAACAGTGGATTCATGCTCATCATTAGACTCTTCAAACTAGATTTTTATTGATTTCAAATTCCACCATCTACAGTGGCAGGATTCGAACCCGGGTCCCCACAACATTACCTGGGTCTCTGGATTAACAGTCCAGTGATTTTTTTTTTTTTTAATTCATTTGTGGGATGTGGGCGTCCCTGGCTGGCCAACATTTCTTGCCAGTCCCTAGTTGCCCTTGAGAAGGTGGTGTTGAGCTGCCTTCTTGAACCGCTGCAGTCCTCCTGCTGTGGGTTGACCCACAATGCCATTAGGGTGGGAATTCCAGGATACTGACCCAGCGACAGTGAAGGAACAGCAATATATTTCCAAGTCAGGATGGTGAGTGACTTGGAGGGGAACTTGGAGGTGATGGCGTTCCCATATATCTGCTGCCCTTGTCCTTCTATATTACCACTAGGAGGTTGCCTCCCACACACCCTTAATAAATAAAAGTGTTACTTGTGCTTAACAAGAAGGAGACTTCATTTTTGAAATAAAACTTGGAGGTGAAGCAGCAGAGGCTGTTGCCAAGCGCACTCAGCCACCCTCGCATATACTGTCTTTCTCCCAGCTGCCTCCTAGGCTTGCATGCTCGATGTGAGGCTACCGGGAGGCGAATTAACATTAGACAGTGAAGGTCGTGGGATAATGACTACATCCAGTCAATGGGAAGGGGCTGCAGCAATCACATTCAGAGTGTCCAAACTGAATCAGTAATAGTAACTGCAGCAAGTCTCCGAGAAACTGGGATGAAATATGTGGGCGTGAATCATTGCTGCTGCCTTTCATTTTGGCACAGAACAGAAGTGCCTCATAGGGCTAAGTAAAAAAGGATTGCCCTCCCCCCCCCTCCTTAATTGAAGCTGTTTACATCAACCCCATACTCTGGTGGCTAAAACAGGAGGTGACAGTTTGAGAAGCCACCCAGCTCATCCAAACTGGAGTTGTTTTACAAAGAGCGTGTCCATATCTGCCCTGATCCTTGCCTTCTGAAATGTGGCTCAGCTATAAACACAGAGCAGTGAGGTGTGAATACCCAGACAGTTATGTTAACAGTAAATCATACATGAGCCAATTAAACATGCTGCATCAATAAATAAAGCAGACATGAGGATTCCCTGGACTTTTTTTTTTTCCCCTTTTTATTCATTTTTGAAATGTGGGTGATGCAAGCTGGACCAGCCTTTCCTGCCCAGCCCTGCTTACCCTGGAGAAGGTGGTGCTGAGCTGCCTTCTTGAATTGCTGTAGCCCGCATGCTGTAGCTACCCCCCAAAATGCCACAAGGAGGGAATTCCAGGATTTTGACCCAGCAACAGGGATATATTTCCAAGTCAAGTTGGTGAGTCGCTTGGAGGGGAACTTGCAGGGGGGTGGGGGGTGCTGGTCCCCTGTTCCTGCTGCCCCTGTCCTTCTAGATGGAAGTGGTTGTGAGTTTGGAAGGTACTGAATATTGGCTGTGGAGGGAGAGGATATCGTGCCAGTCAAGTGGGTTGATTTCTGCTGGATGGTGTTGAGCTTCTTGAGTGCTATTGGAGCTGCACCCATCCAGACAAGTGGGGAGTATTCCATCACCCTCCTGACTTGTGCCTTGTAGCTGGTGGACTGGCTTTGGGCACTCATGCATGCTACAAAAGCCTCTCCTCGTTGGCTTACCAAGCATGTGCTCCTCTTCCGCATTAGACTAAGCAGGCTGCGTAGATTCCCCACCCCCCGCCACCCCAGTAAAGGCAGCAGCCTGTCCTGTTCTGTAGTCCCTCTATTCATTCTCCCAGTCACATTGACTCCCAAGATAATGGCCTTCTCTCGTCCACCCAGACATGGGTGCAACTTGCTGACCAAGGCTACACAAACTGAGCCTTCATCTGTGTCCAGAGGCCTCCTCCTTGTACAATCTAGCACCAACATTTCAAACCTTATCACACGTGCAGCAAAGCACCGTTGCTCACCCATGTGATGAAATCAAAGGCCCTCTCATGGACCTTGGCGTGGAACAGGCCTTGCTCTGTTTCAAATAATTGTGTAGGCAACAGGCCTGGAGATAGGGCTAGCATAGGGAGAGAGGGGGAAGGAGAGAGAGAGAGAGCGAGAGAGAGAGAGCATGAGAGTGAGACAGATAGTGTAATCACAACAGAGGAAAAAAGTAGAGACAAGAGGCATGGGAAAACAGGCAGCTGCCTTACAAAGGAGTGATTGTAGTGACCCATTGGATTGGAAATGACTCGTACAAAAAGAAAAACTCTGGCAGAATATATAAAAGACGAAATGAATTTGGAAAAAAAAACCAGACAGGAGTTACCACAGCTTAGCAGAATAAGCTCACTCAAAGCCGATTAGGCTAAAACACTGACTAAGGAGAGGCCTTCAGAACTAATTATTCCACTTGCTACTTCATCCGTGGATGAGGAGCAGTGAGCGAGAGACTTGGTATCCATCGTTGGATTTCAAAGACAAATCTGATCTCTGCTTTAGCCAAGCTGACTGAAAAAGCATTCCAAAAATGTAGCTCCTGCCCAGCTCCCCCAGGTCTGATGGCAGAGAATTGACAAACTGAGCTGCACGGCTCCTTTAATGAGAGAGACACTTACGTCGGATCTGTGGGCAGAAATAAAACAGCTACAATTTGTATAGCAACACATCGCTCTGTCAAAACATCTCAACGTTCCTCGCAAATGTGGAATTTGTTGTGACTAGTGTTACAGAGGGAAGCCATTTCACTGTTAGCAATGTCCAATAAACTAAAAGAGATGAACAAGTGGTTTATTTTTTAAAAATGGTGTTGGTTATAGGTGTTGTGATGAACTCGGATACACACCCCTAGGGGCAGCCAACTCCTCTTTAACCGTTCACGCAGAGCATGGCAATAACCCCAGGGCATAAAGTAGCCAATGTCTAGCACTGGTGTAATAATGTACTTCTACAAAAATACCAGAAACAGGGAGCAGGGGATGACCATTCAGCCCCTCGAACCCACTCTATCATTCAATAAGATTGCAATTGATCTTCTGCATCAACTTCACCTTGCTCATCCTACCCACAAACCTCATAAATCTTTTATTGTCCTGGAACTTAACAACCTCACTCTTGAGCATACTCAAAAACAGACCATTGTATACTCCCGAGAGCTGCCAATGTCAAAGATTCATTTCCCCTCTTACGCCTAAGGAGCAGAACTCTCAAACTCCGAGAACCAGAAGGACAAAGGTAGGAGCTCCTTGGACGCACTATATCCCAGAGTCAGACGGTCATGACTTGGAACAATACCGCCATTCCTTCATCATCATCATCAAGTCAAAATCATCCACCCCTAACCACATTGATGTGATATAAACTGTGGGATTTAGATGTATAATTGTTCAGTTTAGTGACTGTAAGCTTAGACTTCTGGTTTGGAGTTAGTAACCAGTGGGTTTTTTTTGTGCACCTCAAGTTAATAATTAATTTGTAAGTATTTCTGTAACCATGGTGATTTCTTTTAAGAACAGTTTTTGAACCTGGTTATAGAGTGAATGGGTTTGGTGCTCTAATGGACTTTTGTTTATTTGAGGCTTCTTTTGCAACCCAGCAACCCAATGGAGCCTCAAAAGATTTGTTACAGAGTTCTAGGTTTTTTTTTTAAAGCTTAAGTGAAATTGCTGAAGTAGAGAAACATTCAGTTTCACTTCCAAATCTGGTTACTCCTGTGAAGACCTTGGGAATAGGATGGCTGTATACAGCAGTGCTCCTGAGAGGGGAATGACAGATTTAGCGAATTCAATTACCTTGGAGTGAAAAGTCAGTGTTAGCCCAAGACCAGAAGTGCTGGGATACAACCTAGAAGCAGTTATTAAGCTGTTTACACTGAAGTTCGGGTGTATGACAACTCCAGGACTGCAGTCACAATTGATATGAACCAACCATAGTGATAGATACATGGATTCTGATGAGTGCTTTATAAGAGTTGTGCTTTGGTGCTGTATCAGGTGTGGTCTTTCAAGTACTGTACAAGGAATTGTGTCATAGGTACTATAAAAGCTGTTTTGTTTCATTTCAAATTTATAAAGAAGTGTTTTGGGATTATACTTTTACTGTGTGTCAAAAATCTCTGAAAAGCAGACGGTTTGGATTATTCCATTTTATCCACATTCCTTTTGTAATAAACTTCTGTTTTATTAATGAACGTACAGCACAGGAACACACCCTTCGGTCAACCACATCTGTGCTGACCACGATGCCATTCTAAACTAACCCCATTTGCCTGCACACGTTCTATATCCCTTTACTGCCTGCCTGTTCACATGTCTGTCTAAACGCCTCTTAGACATTGCTGTTGTATCTGCTTCTATCACCTCCAGGAACAGCGCATTCCAGGCACCTACTGCCCTCTGCATTAAAAAAAGACTTGCCTCGCACATCTCTTTTAAATATTCCCCCATTCACCTTAAACCTATGGTCACTTAGTATTTGACATTTCCACACTGGTTATTAAAGCAAAATCTGCAACATGGCATGCTTATGTCTCAGTGATTTTTTTTTTAAAATTCACCCTGGACCAACATTTATTGTTCACCCCTAATTGCCCAGAGGGCAGTTAATAGTCAACCACATTGCTGTGGGTCTAGAATCACATGCAGGCCAGCCTAGGTAAGGATAGCAGAATTATTTCCCTAAAGGACGTTAGTGAATCAGGCAAGTTTTCCTGTCAATCAATGAATCAATCAATCAATGAATCAATCAATCAATGAATCA
>NC_063357.1:8933169-8943883 GCF_021869965.1 Rhincodon typus | reverse complement strand
AATCAATCAATCAATGAATCAATCAATCAATGAATCAATCAATCAATCAATCATCGCTAGACTCTTAAGCCCAGGTTTTTATTTAACTCAATTTCCACCATCTGCCTTGGCAGGATTTGAAACTAGGGCCCCTAGAAAATTGAGTCGCTGGCTTAACAGGCTATTGACAATACCGGTAGGTCATCAAAGTGAGAGACAACTTTGTTAAAACGAAAGCAAATAAAAACGTGATCCATCAAACTAGGTTCCCGTTGGAATGCCCGGTAATAACATCAGCCAACGTTACAACAGTTTGGATCAAGATTCCCTGTCATTTTCCCTCCTGCCATGCAAACCTCTGGAGATGGTGCACGGCAGCAGGAGATCTGCATTGGTGTGCACAGAGTCTGCAGCAGTCGAATGGCAGTACAGCTTAGAGGGATCGTTGCTGTGGATGCACCAACACAATATGGAATGCAGTGCCTCAGGGACCCTCGCAGGGACGACTAGCGGCAGAAACTAAATTATGGACTTGCCAGCAACATGTATATATCCCCAAGAACGGGAAAAGCAAAAATGTGAAATGAAATGACAAGAGATGATGTCAAAGTGCCAGAGAACAACTTAGAAAGTAATCTTGTGCCTATCTGGTGGGATTGCTGTCTCTATTTGTGAAAAAATAATGCCAAACAAAGCTATAGAACATAGAACATAACAGTGCAGTACAGGCCCTTCGGCCCTCGATGTTGCACCGACCTGTGAAACCAATCTGAAGCCCATCTAACCTACACTATTCCATTATCATCCATATGTTTATCCAATGACCATTTAAATGCCCTTAATTTTCAGTTCCACCAGGGTTGTGGATCCACCAGGATGCTGTTCCACTGGGATTCGACTGCTCCTTCCAGTCACACGCAGGGGGTTTTACAGACGGGAATGTAAATCAAAGAGTAAGGGAGAAAGGGAGGTTAGGGAGCGAGCAGGATGTGAAACCTGTCCTTACTGAGCCGTGGCTGTGGAGACTATGGAGCAGAGACAACAGGTCTCACCCCCTTCACACTACAACAAATAAGTCTTTCCTTTTTTTTTTAAAATGGTGTGCATGTGCGCATGTCTGTGCCCGAGTGTCGGTGTGTGCGTGGTGGGGTAGTTAGTTTACCAGAGGAATCAGCATCATTTTAACGAGAGATTAACAGAACCTTATTCATCCAGCCAGTACACACTGAGATGCACTGCAGCTGGATTGAGGTTTGACCCGCCAGCAGGACTGTTGCCCTCTCTTACTCAGTCCCGAAAGAAAAAGCTTGGTCACCCTTCTTCCATCAATGCAGTTAACAACAACAGCCTTGAAAAATTGCCAATTAAAGCAAAGGGTGGAAAAAAAAGCATTTGTCGTAGCCTTCACCAAGAAGTACACAAGTTCAGAGTTTGCCAGACTACTGTCTCACAGACCACAAGTGATTGCTCAAGTTCACTAGCTTTCAAGGTCAGAGGGCAGCATGAGATAGAAGGTAACAGAGCCTTAATGACTGAACTCCCTTCAAGGGTTGCAGGCATTTTGGAAATCTGATCAACTCCCTCAGGATGAGAGAAATCCTTTGACTGTGCTACAGGTAGCTATATACCATTAATACAGTCTAAGAGTTTACCTTGCAATACTAATAGTGAGCGCCTTCACAAGCTCACTTACAAAGTCACTACGTGCAGGGATCAGAGAAATCCTTACCCCAAGCTTTCTTCTTAAATCTCCAAAACATGCCCGAGCTCCAAATACTGAATGAGAAACAACAGAGAAAATAGGAGCAGGAGTAGACCATTCGGCCTTTTGAGTCTGTTCTGCCATTCAACATGACCATGGTTGATCATCCACTTTCACCCTGTACCTTTGATCACTTCAGGTCTATGAACTATATCTAGTTCCTCAAAAACATACAATGTTTTAGCCTCAACTGCTTTCTGTGGCAGAGAATTCCACAGGCTCATTATTCTCTGGATGAAGACATTTCTCACCTCATCCCTGAACGGCCCAACCCCAAGTCCTTAGACATCAGTCCCTGCATTTACCCTGCTAAGTCCAATAGTCTATGTGGAAGCACGCTTTTAAACAGGACTGCAGGTACAAAGGGGCAGTGCTACAAACCACAGGCTTAGCATCGATCTCAGTAAGTGGCTCATTCCTCAGGAGAGATAAAGGTCTGAGGGAGTACTTAAACATGGCAGGGATACAGAAACCATTCAGGAAACTATTTGAGATGGTGGAACTGAGCGCATGTGGCACAGCGCACAAGAAAAGGTGGGGCCAATTGATAGACAATCGGGCTGCGATTCCCCGACCTGCAATTATCCTTGCACACCCATCCTCACCCAGATCTTCGATCACAATCAGAGCCTGATTAAAGTGGTTTAAAAGGTCCCATCCTCAGGAGGTTACAAACTCCCCCTTTACATTTACTCCTGAATTTTCCAAGTAAATGTATAAAGTCAGTCAGCTTCTATTTAACTCACTGCTTCTCACAATACAGTATCCTCGCTAGATTCTCAACAGTTTCATATTAGAGTCATACCGGACTTGAAACATTAATTCTATTTCTCTCTCCACAGATACTACCAGACTGAGGTCTCTCCAGCATTTACAGCTCTCTCTAAATCTGCCCTGGTTTGCCTTACCAAAATCCAACCCTCCACAATTATCTAAATTAAACTCCATCTGCCACTCCTCGGCCCATTTGATCAAGGTCCCGTTGTAATCTGAGGTAATCTTCTTCACTGTCCACTACATCTCCAATTTGGTGTCATCTGCAAACTTACTAACCATATCTCCTATATTCACATCCAAATCACTTAGATAAATGACGAAAATCAGCAGATCCAGCACCGATCCTTGTGGCACCCTGCTGGTCATAAGCTTCCAGGCTGAAAAGCAACCCTCCACCACCACCCTCTGTCCCCCACCTTCAAGCCAATGTTGTATCCAATTGGCTAGCTCCCCCTGGATCCCACAAGATCTAACTTTGCTCGCCAGTCAACCATGCAGGACTGCAGTGATTCAATCTTCAAGGTCCATCTTGTCCCCACCGACCAGATATCCTGATCTGATCCAGTCCCATTTGCCAGCATTTGGCCCAAATCCCTCTAAACTCTTCCTAATCATGTACTCATCCAGATACCTTCTCTGGCAGCTTGTTCCATACACGCATCACCCTCTGCCTGAAAAATTTGTCCCCTCAGATCCCTTTAAATCTTTCCCCTCTCACCTTAAACCCAAGCCCGTCCAGTTTTGGACTCCGCTACCCTGGGAAAAAGACCTAGGTTATTCCCCCTATTCATACCCCTCATGATTCTATAAACCTCTATAAAGGTCACCCCTCAGCAACCAACACTCCAGGGAAAATAGCCCCAGTCTATTCAGCCTCTCCCTATAGCTCAAACCTTCCAACCCTGACAACATCCTTGTAAATCTTTTCTGAACCCTTTTGAGTTAACAACACCATTCCTATAGCAGGGAGACCAGAATTACTTTAAACAGAGCGGCCAAGGCTGATCAGAAAAGTATTTCTATGTAATACACAAAATAGGGATTCTACAATGCGTGTTGAAAAACCAACACAATGTTAATTAAAGGCTCTAATTAACAGACACCAAGCACACTCCACTCCCTGCTGCCTGCGAACCAGTCACCTTTAAAGGTAGTGCTACACGCCCCCAAAATAAGGTTGGTTTTATGCTTTTATTTTCAACAGTTTTGTTTAAATAGGGTGCTGGGGGCAACTTCATTAATTTAGCGCCTCTCACTACCAAGGTGTTTTACAGGCAATAAAGCAGTTTTTGAAGATTGGTCACTCCTGCACCATAGGAAATGCAGGAACCAATTTGTGCACAGCAAGAACCCACAAACCGAGGAGGTGTTGACAGAATAAAACCTCATGGTGCAGCAACTGGTTAGGGTCTGGAATGCACTGCCTGAGATTATGATGCAGGGAGGTTCAATGGGGCATTAGAATTGCATTTAAAGAGGAAGAATGTGCATTTATGGGGAGAAGTTAGGAGAATGACACAGGGTGTAGCGCTCATTTGGGGATCTAAGACAGGCACAATGGGCTGACTGGCCTACTTCAGCTCCTAATTCTCAAGGATACAGCTCTTGGAGATGTGGTGGACAGTGAGGAGGTTAATGATAGACCCAGAAAATACAAAAGGCAGATAGAATGGTGGCCAAGTGGCAACAAATGACACTTAATGCAGAGAAGTGTGAAGTGATTCATTTTGGGAGGAAGAACAACGAGAGACAGTATAATACCAAAAGGGGACAATTCTAAATTGGTTGCAGGGATGAAGGGATGCATCTGGGCAGAATCAACTGAAGGAAGCACAGCAGGTTGCAAAAGGGATTAAAAAGGCATGAGGGATCCAGTCCAAAGATCTATAGGTTAGGTGGATTGGCCATGGGAAATGCAGGGTTATAGGGACAGGGTAGGGGGTGGGTCTGGGCGAGCTCGAATGGCCTGCTTCCACACTGTAGGGATTCTATGACTTCGGAAATAAAGACAGACAGCACAATAATAAAAGGACATTACAACAGCCTATGGAAAAGTGCGATTCTGTCTCAACTGCACCATAAAGCCCAGCTCTGCGCACCACACAGAGTGGGTACAGTGAGGATGTCAGAGAGGGTGTGAGGAAGATTCTCAAGAATGGTTTGAGGAATGAGGGACTTCAGTTTCCCGGGCAGATTAGAGAAGACAGAGCTGCTGAAGGGGACAACATCAAGAGGAGACTTGACAGAGTTGTTCAAAATGAGAAGGAGCCAAGTCAAAGAGGACAGAAAGAAATCAGCACGTTTGCCAAGGGATTAAGGAACTGTAGCAACGCGAGGGTGAGTGTCCAGGACCCAATGCCGAAGTGAGCACTGGAGACTGATTCAACTGTGACTTCCAAAGGAGCGTTGGAATTGCACCGTCAGAGAAAGAATTTGCAGGCAAAGGCAGTGAAGTGGTACCAGCTGAATTGCTCTAGCAGACCTGAAGGGCCAAATAGCCTCCTTCTGTGTTGTAGCCACTCTGCAATTCATTTTCTTCACCTACATTTCACCAGAAGCCGTTGGTTCTAAATGGAATATAAAGTATCACTGACACTGCCAGATCAGATGGTTCCAACGCTTTCTCAGCTAAGCTCTGATCTGACAGAACTCTACTGCTCTGTTCATGACTCACACCAAGACCCAATTCAGCCAATAACTAACCCTGTGCTTTAGCTCAGGGCCCAGCAGCTGCCCATCTCAGTGACTCCACCTCGCCGTCTAGCATGTGAGAGCGCGTGAGCAAGAGCACGAACGCACATGCAAGTGAGAGCACATGCGATTGACAGAATGCATGTGAGTGAGCAAGTGCATGAGACAGTCTGTGAGTCAGTGTGTGTGAGACAGAGAGAAAGGGGGAGAGAAAGCAAGAGAGTGAAATAGATAGATATATTTCCAAACCCAATCTCATCAGGTTTCAAATAGAGCTGTTGTCCTGGATTCAGGAACCAACGTCTCCCCATTACTACTCAGCATTAAAAGAAATCTGGGACCTCTTCTGGGCTGACATTAGCACGTCAGACGACAGCTGTAAAGACTCTAATCATGCTCACAAGGGAAGGTGGCACTTTTCTGTGATTCCAAGAGGAGATCAAAATATGAGGTGATAGCATTACTGGAATCCTCCAAGAAGCTTTTATGAGCCACTATCTGATAAATTTCAACACAATTTATAAACAGATCAGCTTTCTCACAATCTATCTGTAGCAGCAGAGCTGCCGAGAGGCAGGAGTTTACCAGGATAAGAGTGCTGTACCACATAATGCTGTGTCATTCTACTGCCAAGTGCAGCTGCCTTCCCTTATGGTCATAAACCCTAACCGTTGTTAAGTAAACACAGCCTCAGGTCAGTCTGAGTTCATTGGTTTCTTCGAGTTTTATGATTGGGAACGGCTAGGAATTTCAGGATCTAAGCTGGCAAACGGTGTGAAATGATTGGTGGTCTATTTCGTTTTATTTCCCCCCCCAAAAAAAAAGACCACCCGTCCAATTTCTTTTTTAACATGTAAGAGTCTGAGACAATGTGGAATACCGTGAATGGAGTGCAATGAACACGTGCTACACAGGAGACATCTCCAGTGAATGAATAACAAGTTTCCCATGGCTCTATCCATGGAAAATCAGCAGATGCTCATCTTTACAAATCAGCAAGGTAATATCATACAGAAAGTGATTTAGATTTACACCAAAATTCACAACAAAGGACCATGGAAGAGGCCTTGTAGTCCATAGTGCCTGTGCTGCTTCTTCCAAAGAGCCAACCAATTTGTCCCACGCACCATCATACCTACCCCACCATTCCTTCCCTTTAGCTCTTCAAGATTTTTCCGTTTCCTGGTATGTCATCAGTTGGAATGTGCTCGTCTCTTTAAGGCTACAAATGAGGCCTGCTTTCTCTAGAGTTTAGAAGGTCATGGGGTGATCTGATTGAAGTCTTCATGACATTAACAGGGTAAAACAGAGTAGATAAAATATAAACCACTCCCACCGGTTGGGGGTTCTAGAACTAGGGCACGTGGTTTGAGAGTTAGGACCAGACGATTCAGGAAAAATGTTAGGAAACATTTCAACTCACAGCGGGTCAGGAGAGGTTTGGAACTCTCTTCCACAAACGTCAATGGATGCTGGATCAATTGCGAACTTTAAACCAGAGATAGATGAATTTTTGTTGAGCAAAGATATTAAGGGATACGGGCCAAAGGCAGAGTTAGTAGTTTGGCCACAGATCAGCCACGATCTCATTGAATTAGCAGTACAGGCTCGAGGGGCTGAATGGCCTTCTCTGGTTCTTACGTTCACATGTTCTAGCATTGGGCTGGGTCAAAGGTGAGTTTTGTCCAGGCCAAAGGGAAGATCACAATTCAGGCTTGGGTTATGAGAAGGTCAATCAGGAGACTGCAGATATTGTAGCGAAGGTACTTCACATTGTATAAACAGTACAAATACTTCCTCACACCTCTTTCATTCTTAAGGTGAGACAGACCAGTCTACACCAGCATTTGCCAAATACCTGAAATGTGAGGAAGCTTGTAAAATATTCGATAATTTGTGATGCAAATAGAAACCATGAGGGCGGACTAGTACAACAGGTGGCTAGGTGTTTCGGTGAGCTGGCTCTCCACAGCATCAAGTTGCGAGAGGGAAGCAGAGTTCCCCAGGGCCTTCTATAAATTAACACAGCTCTGACCTGACACTGTCTGACCCAGCAACTGCTAACCGCAGAACTGAAACCGGTACTTTCAAATCGTTATGCTTTAGCAACATCCTGGACAGAAATATTCCTCTCAATTTCAAAACCACACCAAAGTTAGCTTCAGAGGCTATATTAGGATTGTCTACCAAACCAACTGCAAAAATAACAAAGGCATCAATACAGAGATCCACAAATGTGAAGCCACTCTAACAAAAGATTGCCAGGGCATGCTCCAGAAGCTACAGAGAATTAAAAAACTTTCCATTTAGCTTCTGAAGAACTCCTCACTTTGTTCCAGAGCACAGTCGAAGAAAATAGTCCCTCCTCCTTTTGAATCATTCCATGTCAACACAAGAAAATAGTTCTGTGGCCATCCAGCATTTCCCTCATTTTGCTGTTACAAGGACACCTGCACCGACTTATTTCTTCCTTAGAAACGTCAGGAAGAGGGCTTCCTGGTGGCTCAGTGAACTCATGCCAAAGGGTTCCCGGTTTGGTCCCCAGAACCTGCTAAATTCATGGAGACAGGTGAGGGCTGCCCAGGGTCACAGCATCAATCAGACACCCACCATGCCCTCTCCCTCCACAGTGCTCCCTCTTGACTGCAATGAGAAATGGATGGGAAAATTCAACTTCTCAACCACTGCTTTGGATCTTAATGTCTTCTGCCAGTCTTCGGTGACCATTAATACAATGTTGACGAACAAGAAATCCATCAAGCTCAGGTTCAAAATGTTCAATTGATCCTCCAGTCCCAAATGTGTTTTTTGGGGAGGAAATTCCAGAATTCCATTCCCTTTCATGGGAAGAAATGCTTCCTGACATCAGGCCTGTTTTCGACATGGCACCAGTTTTCAGATACTGCATCCTATTCTGGACTCTCACCCCAGAGAAAACAGATTCTCTCTATTCGCTTAGTCAGGCTAGGTGGATCAGCTGTGGGAAATGTGGGGGTTTGCGTGGGATGCCATTCAGACAGAGTCCACGCAGTAGGGATTCTATAATCCTTTAAAGATGATTCAAGTACGAATGATATCACCCCTTCATCTTCTATCCCCGATTACCGGCATGGACTCAAATGGGACCAAACAGCCTCTCTCCTGCCGTGTCACGGCTCTAAGTACAAGTTGACTGGGCACCCACTCCTGAAGGTTTGGCAAATCCAGCTTCAATCTCTTCCCACTCATGGGACTGGTACACACAGAGTCAGACCTGGTGGGAATTTCACAGATGGATTTTGGGCGATGAGGAGTGCAAGCTCGATCGTGATGCCTTCTGAGATTAATGTACCCATCCAGCAGCAGTCATGAATGCCGCCATCACTGGCTGAGTACCCAAGGGCACCCAGCACAAGACCAACAGACCCCTCCCCAGAGAGAGGGGCAGATTGTGGGTGGCAGAGAGATACTGGTGGCGCCATTGTTCAAACAAACAGCTCGCTCTCCGTGATCACAGAGCCCGCTCCTAACCTTAGCCCCTTGCAGGGTGCTCTGGTTGGGCATTCTCGTCTTGTTTTGGTTGTTTTGGGAAGGGGGTGGGAAGGGGGAGGTAAGAGTGCGGAAGCAGCAGAATTCTGGTGTGGGCTGTGGTGAAGGTGGGAAACAGGAATGGTGTACTGAAGCAAAATCCAGGATCCCGAGCAGCCACGAGGGTGGGCGAGAATGCACGTGGGACGAGAAACCCTCTTGGCATCTGTCTGACACTACTTTTGGAACAGCAGACCCCGCCACTAAGTCCCCACCCCAAAGCAGATTCCAACTCATCCATCTTAACACGGGACCACTCGCGTACAGGTAACAGAGACGTGACTGACTGGAAGCATCAACATTGCTGTCCTGGCAGGTTGAAGGTGTAGAACTCTCTCCCACAGTCGAATGTCTGACCACCTTCTGTACCGCCTGGGTGGGTCGAAGGCTTGGTTCTTCTGGTTCATGTGGAATAAAAGTGGCTAGGATCCCACACTGAATTGTTTCAGACCTTGTCACTCTCTGCACATCACCCCTTCCAAATCCCACCAGCCCATCCCCACAGCAATAAGATGCCCCCCCACCGCCCATCTTTGTCGGAGGATTAAATCCTATTATTCAGACGCTGCACATTCCATAGTGTCCTTATGTTCTCTTACCTTGCCAAACTGCTCAAAATACTGCTTTACATCATCCACTACTGTATTTGCAGATAATCCACCTACAAATATTTTCTTTGTTCGTGTGACCATCTGAAAGAGAGGGGACAAAAAAAAACAGCATTATGTTCAGTTTCTCTTCCAGTTTGGATAATTCACAAATAATCCAATCGGGAAATGCAGTAAAAGACAAGTGCTAGTTTGGAACAGCAGAATAAACACTGTCAGTTTGGAAATCCTCACAAGGGGGTGAATTGAAAGGCTTTTTAAATTCAAAGAAACATTTTCATCTGACTTTGTAGTTTAAATACCAAGAGCTGGAGTTGACTTAAGACTTAATCCTGCTTAGAGGTAATGTTTCTTAAAAAACAGAGGGGCAGGGGCAGGGGAAAAGCAAGAAGGGGAAGGTGGGGACAGAGAGAGGGGAGGCAGGGGAACATGGTGGGGGGTGTTGTGGCAAGAGATGGGGGGCAAGAGGGGTATCAGAATAGGGGGGCAAGGGGGAGCAGAGGCATACAGAGGACAGAAGGAGGGGGCAGTGAGGAACAGCAGCAGAGACAGACAGGCGCAAAAATGAGACAAGTCAGTCAGTGTGAGGAGAGAGTGAGCATGAGTGAGAAAGTAAACCAATGAAAAAGTGTGTGCTAGAGAGAGTGTCTGAGTGAGATTAAATGGATAGTATAGTATGGGCATGATGGGCTGAATCACCTCCATCTGGGCTCTTAAGGTTCTGAGATTCCAGGAGAGAGCAAGAGATCAGATTTCCATCAGAATTATTTTTATTCTAGCATTGCGATCTTGATCTAAAAATCTCGACCCAGCAACAGAGTGTGGGCAACAGTGCTGGGAGATGGGCCAAGCCCACATTGCTGCCTTCCAGACTCCAGGCCTGGCAAGAGTGGTAAGCTCAGAAGACTAGGGTTGGCAGGGGTAAGGATGGTGGAGAGGGCCATATAAAAATGGGTCTTTCAATGAGCAGTGAATCTGGTAAATTTACTTTAAAATATCCACAGCACCCACACATAAGGAGCCAACAGCAGAAACTCCCATGAAAGTAAATATATAAACAGATCAAGAGTGAGACAGGGATACAGATGTAGGCATGCAGCAGTAAACCAGAGATTGATACACAGCTAACACGCACAGACGTACACATCAGGGTCACACTGCACACAGGCATACTCAGAGAGACACACACACAGATGCACAGTACACACATTCACATGCATCCAAAACATGTATATATTAGGGATATACAAACCCATACACACACGGCGGAGACATGCACGCGCGCACACACACACACACACACACACACACACACCTCAGAGAACCATCG
>NC_063357.1:8932910-8933069 GCF_021869965.1 Rhincodon typus | reverse complement strand
ACACACACACACACACACACACACACACACACACACCTCAGAGAACCATCGGGGCTGCTTGGCCATTACAGAGAGAGGCGATTGGTGGGGATTTAAACTGAGGGTCACTGCGCCTCAGGAAAGGGGTGAGGTTGAGAAGGCAGGATCTTCATGGTAACA
>NC_063357.1:8918803-8932410 GCF_021869965.1 Rhincodon typus | reverse complement strand
CCCCTCTCCCCTCTCCAACTCTGCTCCTGTAAGTTACCCCACAACAGCTTGCCCACTTAGTCAAGTTTTTGGGTTTTTCTGTGTCTTGGTGTCAGCACAAACTCTCTTGTCAAGTGCCCTGAGGCAGTTCACTATGTGAAAGGTGCTACATAAATGCAAGCTGGCATTGTTGAGGTTGCTGGGCTGTAAGCTGATGTGGTTGAAAAATCTCGCTGCAAAACGAGCTACTTTTAATAAATGTCACAGCAACGCGTTCTGCAGTCTCTTACTTAATGCTCATTCCTTTTCTGTGACTCAGTGATGTGAAATGCCAGTTCAGATTAGAGTTAAACACTGTCACTGCCAGG
Organism: Rhincodon typus; assembly: GCF_021869965.1. Taxonomy (NCBI): domain Eukaryota; kingdom Metazoa; phylum Chordata; class Chondrichthyes; order Orectolobiformes; family Rhincodontidae; genus Rhincodon; species Rhincodon typus. The sequence goes on along the minus strand of NC_063357.1, from coordinate 8,932,063 downwards.
GCAAAGGCTGATCCTGAAACTTTGTTGAGTTATGGTGAGAGTGTTGATTGACATCCACATCTTTGACATTTGGAGAATGACTTTGTCCCGTGCATTCTCCTGGACTGTTTCTGGGAAGGCACTAGCTGATTCCCACCCCTCCGCCAACCCGTGTTCCTGACTGCCAGCCAGCCTGTCAGTTCCTTACAGCCCCTCCCAGTGGCCACAAAGACTGGGTGAGATGCGCTGAATCAAATGATGGTAGTTATAGAGTCATACAGTTGTACAGCACAGAAACAGACCCTTTGGTCCAACTTGAGAAAGGATGTACTAGCACTGGAGGGGGTGCAAAGGAGGTTCACTAGGTTGATTCCGGAGTTGAGGGGGTTGGCTTATGAGGAGATACTGAGTAGATTGGGATTATATTCTTTGGAATTCAGAAGATTTTATGGAAACATATAAAATTATGAAGGGAATAGATAAGATAGAAGTAGAGAGGATGTTTCCATTGGCAGGTGAAGCTAGGACAAGAGGGCATAGCCTCAAGATTAGAGGGAGCAGATTTAGGACTGAATTGAGAAGGAACTTCTTCACCCAGAGGGTTGTTAATCTATGGAATTCCTTGCCCAGTGAAGTAGTTGACGCTACTTCAGTAAACGTTTTTAAAGATAAGGTAGATATTTTTTTGAACAATAAAGGAATTAAGGGATATGGTGAGAACGCAGGTAAGTGGATCTGAGTCCACGAAAGGATCAGCCACGATCTTATTGAATGGCGGAGCAGGCTCGAAGGGCCGGACGGCCTACTTCTGCTCCTAGTTCTTATGTTCTTATGTTCTTGTACATGCCAACCAGATATCCTAAATTAATCTATTCCCATTTCCCAGCATTTGGCCCGTATCCCTCTAAACTCTTCCTTTTCATTTACACACCCAGGTGCCTTTTAAATGTTGTAACTGTACCAGCCTCCACCACTTCCTCTGGCAGCTGGTTCTATACACGCACCACCCTCTGCATGAAAATGTTGCCCCTTAGGTCCCTTTTAAATCTTTCCCCTCTCTAGTTTTGGACTCCCTTACCCTGGGGAAAAGAGTTTGACTATTCACCCTGTCCATGCACCTCATGATTTTATAAATTCCTATAAGGTCACCACTCAGCCTCTGACACTCCAGGGAAAATAGCCCCAGCCTATCCAGTCTCTTCCTTTAGCTCAAACCCTCCAACCCCGGCAACATTCTTGTAAATCTTTTATGAACCCTTTCAAGTTTAACAACATCCTTCCTATAGCAGGGAGATCAGAACTGAACGCAGTACTCTGCAAGTGGCCTCACCAATGTCCTGTACAGCTGCAACATGACCTCCCAACTCTTATACTCGATGTAGTGACGAATAATGGCAAGCGTACCAAACACCTTCTTCACCGTCCTGTCTACCTGCGACTCCACCTTCAAGGAACTATACACCTGCACCCCAAGGTCTCTTTGTTCGGCAATAATCTTAAACAGTTTAATCTTACACCAAGCTTTGCTTTGAAATCGTGGTTTGGAATTTGCATTTACATAGCACCTTTCATGACCTCAGGCTGTCCCAAAGCACTTTACAACTGAGCTCGCAGAATTGCAGAGCTGTTACCATGCCATTCGGCTCATTGTGCCTGCACTGGCTCTGTTCCCTCGTGCCGATGCCTGGCCTTTTCCCTGTAATCCTGCACATCATTTCTAACCAGAGTTGTTTTTGAAGTGTGGTCACTTTTGTAACATTGGAAACATGGCAGGCTATTTGTGCACAGCAAACTCCCACAAGCAGCAACCTTGCAATGACCAGATCATCTGTGTGGTTTTGAGGGGTTAAGATTAGTGAGGGAAGGTGAGGTGTTCCTCTAGCTCCACACTGTGCTGTCTCTGACTTTATCATCTGCCGTTCTTGCTATCTCTGAGGTGTTTTGAGGGTGTGCAAAGGGAATATGAGAAATATAGAAAGTGTCACTTATGTCTGCACGGTGTAGTGGTTGCTCAGAATTGGCGCCACCATCGATGGTTCTGCTATCAGCTGCCCGAGCTCTAAGCTCTGCAGTTCCCTTGCCTTCTCTCTAACTCCCTCATGTCTTTTACGCTGATCCTTAAAACCTGTCTCTTTGACCACAATTTTGATCAGGCACCCTGATTTCTCATCGTCCGTCTCGTTGTCAAATGTTGTCTCAATCACAGTTCTGTGAAGTGGCATTGAACGTTTACTATAGCTAAAGGTGCCATAGCAATGCAGATTGTTGTTATAGACTGCCTTCTGTGAAGAAAAGCAGGCATGAGGTCGTCCACTTCGAAGTTAAGGAAGATCAAGCGGAATACTTTGCAAATAATGAGGCATCTGCGGGTGAACAGAGAAATTTAAAGGTGCGCTGTACAGAAATCGGGGTCAAACAATAATTAAAAAGGCAATTGGAATATTTAGCTTCACTTCAAAGGAGTTGGAATTGAAAGGTGTGCACAAGAAGCTAGTTACTGAAGCCTCTGTTTCGGTGCTTTCTGCAATCCAAAACTAGGCAGTATATTTTTAAGGTGAGCGGAGAAAGATTTATAAAGGACATGACGGGCAGCTTTTTAACGCAGAGAGTGGTTCGTGTATGGAACGAACTGCCAGAGAAAGTGGTAGATGCAGGTACAGTTCCAACATATAAAAGACACTTAGATAAGATGAATAGGAAAGGTTTGGAGGGATATGGGCCATGGGACCAGTTGAATTTGGGAACATGGTCGGCATGAACTGGTTGGATCAAAGGGTCTGTTGCTGTGCTGTATGACTCTATGACTAAGAATGCTGGTCTTGCCCTACAGGAAGGGAAGGCTAGCCTTGAGGGGAGGTAGACAGTTTCTTGATTATTGAAGGGATGAAAGATTACCAAAGATATGCAGGAAAGTAGAATTGAGGTTAAAATCAGATCAGCCATGATATGAGTTATTGTTGGCACATGTACCTAAGTACAATGAAAAGTTTTGTTTTGCATGCAGTACAGACAGATCATACCATACAAGTACATGCAGGTCATTAGGTGATTGAGTAGAGTGAGGCATACCAGGTTATGGCTGTACAGGAGGTGTACAACAGCGAGATCAACATTCGATCTTATTGAATGGTGGAGTAGGCTCCAAGGGCCGAGTGGCCTATTTTTGTTCATATGTTTGTAGAATGGTGACGGGTGTGTGTTACAGTTCATTCCTGGAGTCCTCACCTTTACATGCATGTTACAGCCTGGAGCTATGGGCAGTGTTGGTGGAGGCTTCAGTATTTCTTTCCATTGTCTGAATGCCAAGAAACCACTCCTGCTGTTACCACAGGCTGTGGCTGTGTGCTGGAAGGATTTGCAGGTTGATGATCAACCTGTTTGGCTGTGTTACAAACACACCTCCCTCAGCCGTCAGGTCCTGGAGTGGGACTCGAACCTGGAGCCTCTGCCTCAGAGGCAGGGACACTACCCCCTGTGTGCCTCAAGGCCCTAGAATGGGTTGGATTGTGAGGGTAGTTTGCTGGGTTGATAGACCAGGCTAGCCGATCCTCTTGTACAGAAAGTCAGTGTGAGATGGCGATTTAACAGGGAAGCGAGGCTGGGACTGTTCCCATCCAGCGGTGAGTCCGCAATGAGGGGCCAGAGCCTGAAGGTTAAATCCAGCTGAAATCAGGAAACACCTTCCATAGCTAACACCAACTCACACAGCACCAGGGCACATCACAGTTAGTAGGTGGAGGGAGGGAAGCAGTGTTTATTCTGTAACCACTCAGTGGCTCAGTGGTTAGCACTGCTACCTCACAGTGTCACGGACCAGGGTTTGATTCCAGCCTCGGGTGACTGTCTGTGTGGAGTTTGCACATTTTCCCTGTGTCTGCGTGCGGGTGCTCCAGTTTCCTCCCACAGTCCAAAGGTGTGCAAGTTAGGTGGACTGGCCGTGCTAAATTGCCCATAGTGCCCAGAGATGTGCTGACTAGGTGGGTTAGCTGTGGGCAATGCAGGGATAAGATAAGGGATGGATCTGGATGGGATGCTGTCTGAAGGGCCAGCTGGAGAGGTGATGGCCTAGTGGTATTATCTCTGGACTATTAATCCAGAGACCCAGATAACGTTCTGGTGACCCGGGTTCAAATACCACCAGAGTCTAATGATTTTTGTGAATCCATTGCTGATTGTTGGGAAAAACCCACCTGGTTCACTAATGCCCTTTAGGGAAGGAAACTGCCATCCTTACTTGGTCTGGCCTACATGTGACTCCAGACCCACAGCAATGTGGTTGACTCTGAACTGCCCTCTGGGCAATTAGGGATGGGCAATAAATGCTGCCTAGCCAGTGATGCCCTCATCCTGTGAATGAGTTTAAACAAAGTGTGGACTTGATGGGCTGAATGGCCTCTTCCCACACAGTAGGGATTCTTTGATTTAACTTCAAGTTTAATGCCAGTGTGCCATCCCACATGGCAACATACAACACAGTACTGGGAACAGCAGGCTCATTAAATAAGCAGGTGGGTTGGAGCAAGAGATCTGTCACAAACTGTTTAATTCTTTACCCTGCATTCCTGCCTAGGACCAAGCTCATGTACGAGCTGCCCCCCTTTTTACTGCTGCTCTCGACGTGGGTGCAGGAGAAGGTAAACAGCTATGGCTCCATACACAATTCATTCTGCAAATCAGGTGCACCTTATTTTCTACCAAGTTCCCAAAACGATAAGAGAACAAGCAGCTAGTGGTATAATCATGGCTCAGAGCTCAGTAACATCAGCAGAACAAAACCCTGGACAGATGCTCCAATGAAACTGCTTGTGCTTCTTCATCAATCGCACCTCTTCCTAATAACCCTCTAAATAAACAACAACAAAACAACAGGTGTCCTGTTCTGTCCCTGCACGGAATTTGAAGAGAGACTATCGACAGCAATGAGATACTGCCCAGACAATGCAATCACTCTTACTAGCTGCCAGGATAAGATCACCAGGCACCAGCACGTCACCAGAGTAACCCATCACACCCTAAGTGTGTGTGTGTCTGTGTGTGTGTGTGTGTGTGTGTGTGAGTGTGAGAGAGAGAGAGACAGGCTAATATATAACAGCATGAGGTAAGTCTCTGATTCTCCAGGATTGATGAAGGGATGATCTCCTCTGCCTCTCTATATTATACAAAGCATGTGATGGATTCCCCCCATCACTTTGACAGATGAGCGTTCAGCAATGGGGAATATATGGTTCACGGTCCTTCTTTCGTGTGTGACATTTGAAGGGGTTTTGATTTTCATAACCGATCGCTGCAGGTGATGGGGGAGTGCACTCACCTCCCATGAACGTACTCGGCTATGTTCATGTTGAATATCGCCATTGCTTGATGACAGAGACCTCCCCATCTGCATCTGTCCAAGTTTATTTTTTTCTAAGCTAAGAACTTTAATTGGCACAACTTTGCGCAGATTAATCTTTCTTTGCAGCTGCCTTCCTCATTGCTGCCAGCACATTCTGTCTTTCTTCCTCTTTGCACGTATGGCTCTTTTTGATGAACTTGAGCTCATGCTTGTCTTTAGAAACTTTCAGCAATTCCATTGCATGCCTTTCCTAGGGAGCAAAGCCACAGACCTCGCGAATCAGATCTTGGGCAACACTGGGTGTGCTTGGTTAGGTGCCATCTTCCACGTCACTATCTTGGGCTGGTCTCATTCTTTGTGAAAGGGTGACCTTTGTCCATGCCAACTGCTGTAGGGTATTGGATCGTCATTTGTCTGGTTCACTGATGGTGTGTTCCCTTGTGCTGGCATCTCTCTTGCAAGCTCTTGAGCTTGACTTTCAGGTTGTCTTTTAAGGCTTGGTTTTGGGCATCTTGTGGTACAGGTCCCCATACCCAGCTGCCTGGAAGTTTCACTGGACGACGTGGCAGGATTTACTAGGATGAGAACTGCATGCCAAGGGGCTGACCTGGCAGAGGCCATTAAATCAATGAAAAGTGTTTGAAATAGGCCAGTGTAGCGAAAATGTCTCCACTTGTGGTGGTGGCCAATATAAGATAGACCAGGGCTTCCCAAAGTGGGGGCCATGACTGCAATGGGGATAACTATTTGAGTGATGGGCCCCAAAGCCACAATAGCTGCATCTCTTTCTCACTGCTGTCAATTCTCTTGCTGCCCGCTTGCAGAGAGAGCATGAAATTTCCAAATCTTGGAATGGGGTCATTGTGGTGTAGAAGGTTTGGAGAGCACTGGGATTGCCATGGAAGAATCCGGTCAGGAATTCAGGGGCAAATATTGTTTACCCAGAGACCAATGAGAGTGCAGAATCCACAGGGAAACAGTTGACGTATGTTTTACGACAGCATTTGGCTGGATATGCAAGTAAAGGAGAATAGAAGGGTATGATAAATCAGAGTAGGAGGCTCTCATGTGGTGCTTAGCACCCCGCATCTGCATTATTTTAAATATTCATTCATGGAATGGGGACATCACTGGCTAGGCCAGCATTTATTGCCCAGAGGGCAGTTAAGAATCAACCACATTGCTGTAGGTCTGGAGTCACATGTAGGCCAGACCAGTTAAGGATGGCAGTTTCCTTCCCTAAAGGACATTAAAGAAGAGATGGGTTTTTTAATAATAATCATCAACAATAGTTGCCATTTATGTAGTCATCATCAAGCTCACCTTCTTCCCCCCACCCGCTCTTCCAGGTTTTATTGAATTCAAACTTCTCCATTGGCCATGGTGGATTTGAACCCATGGTGCCCAGAACATGAGCCTGCATTTCTAGATTGCTAGCCTTAGTGACATTAACACCATGCCACCACCCGCCCTCAGGTGAAGGTCAGGGGCATTGGAGCTGACAGGTAGGGGTTGTGTGGGGAATACAATACTGTGAGACACCATGTGATGTGAGTTGTTGTAACACTGAGTCAACAATCTGTGTCATCACTAACGCTTTCAGCAAATGTTCAAAATTTACCAGGTCCAGGCTTAAGTCCATGAGCATTATTTTAAAATATTTATGAATATTTTTCAACTGGGGGCACCAGACTCCATCTAGTGGTCTCTAAGTGCACAGTGAGTGGTACAGTATTTTAATATTCATTTTAATAAACTTTTATCTTCATTAGTGTGCATCCCATTCAGGCCATGGGTATGAAAAATAATACATGGACAAGTACTCACCTCATTGGAGAGATGAGCTCATTTTTCTCTCCCCATTTCTCTCATTCTCTCTCTTATTCTCTCTCTATTTCTGCCTCTCCCTATCTGCCCCTCTCTCTTTCTTTCTCTCTCTGTCCCTCACTTTTACTCTCCCCGTTCCCCACTTCATCCTTTCTCTCCCTCTTTCTGTCTCCATCTCCTTCGTCTTACTGTCTTTCTTTCCCTATCTCTCTTTATCTCCCTTCCTATCTCTCCCTCTCTTTCTCTCTCACACCCCCACCTTTCGCCCTATATCCATCTCTTTCCCTTCCTCTCTCACCCCATCTCTCTTCCCACTACATCCCTCTCTCTTCCCCCATTCACCCCCTCACTGTCTCTTTTTGGCTTCATCTCGCTCTCTCTCTCTCTTTATCCTTCTCGTCCTCACCCCGCACTCTGGCTGGTGCACCTTCTCCAATAACTTCCGGGATAATTGGGTGAGTTCTCATTTCTCCATGTAATCCAGGCAGCAATAACTTGCATTTCATAGAGTGCCTTTAAAATCACGAGCCATCACGCAGTTCTTCCACTGGAGTGAAATTTCAGAGGGCAAAGGGTTACAAGGCTGGAGAAGCATTTTGAAACAAAGGAGGGAATTTGAAAATCCTACTGTTATAACCTGCCTCTCCCCTTGCTATGTACAGATTGGCTGCTGGGTTTAACTCTATGACCAGCTGGGTCTAATTGTTGAAGCCAATACAACAAACTTGTCTAATAAAACAATGAACGGCAGATGCAGATGAGATCTGAAACACAAACAGAAATTGTTGGCGAAACTCAGCAGGTCTGCCTGCATCCGTAGAGAGAGAAAGCAGAGTTAACATTTGGAATCTAGTGACTCTTCATCAGAACTGACTGTGGTTGTACACTGCTCCTGGGCTTCCTGTGGATCAGGTGGAGGGAGGGGGTAGGGGTGTGGAGTTGGTTAGCTCAGTTGACTGGGCAGCTGGTTTGTATTGCAGGGCAATGCTAAAAGTGTGGGTTCAATCCGCACACCAGCTCTGGACACCATGAAAGCCCCAACTTCTTAAACTCACATCCCACCTTAGATATGGTGACCCTGAAGTAAAGCTCACCTCCTGTTGTCTCTGTCCCACAAGAGAACAGCTAGATCTCTGTGACACTCCTACATAACCACAGTATACAATAAGAGGAATAGATTTTGTCTTCTCCCCCTTAAAGAGTGTCCTTAAAACTCATCTCCTCAGCCAAGTTTTTATCTCTGGAGCTGTTCACTGTGTTTCAACGGACCAGCTGGAGGCATTTTGCTCCATTGTAGATGCTGCCTTAATTTCAGCGATGTCAACAGATTTAGAGGTTAAGACTTTTTTCCTTCGAGAACAGAAGATTGAGAGAAGTTTTGATCAAGGGGTTCAGAATGGTGAGGGCATTAGACAGAGCAAAAACAGAAATTGCTGGAAAAGCTCAGCAAGTCTGGCAGTATCTGTGGAGAGAAATCAGGGTTAATGTTTCAGTGACCCTTCCTCAGAGCAGACGGATTAGACAGAGCAGATAGAGAGAAGCTGTTCCGATCAGCAGAAGGATCGAGAACTAGATGGCACAGTTTTCAGGCAATCGCTAACTGAAGTGATGACCATAGAATCCCTACAGTATGGAAACAGGCCATTCGGCCGAACAAGTTCACATTGACCCTCCGAAGAGCATCCCACCCAGATTCACCCCCTAACTTATTTCCCATGGCCATTCCACCAAACCTGCACATCTTTGGACTGTGGGAGGAAACGGAGCACCCGGAGGAAACCCATGCAGACACGGGGTGAATGTAAAAACTCTACACAGACAGTCGCCCGAGGGTGGAATCAAACCCATGTTCCTGGCACTGTGAGGCAGCAGTGCTAACCACTGAGCCACTGTGAACACAAGAGGAAAAGAAGACTTTCAGGCAGCAAGTGCTTGGGATCGGGAATGTGTTGCCTGGGAGCATGCGGGAGGCAGGTTTAATCAATACTTGGATTATTATCTGCAAAAGAAGGATGTGCAGAATTATGGGGATATGTCGGCAGGAATGATCCTGGGTTCATTGATCTTTCAGACAACCTGTTCACTCATGATGGGTTGAATGGACTCCTGTGCTGTGACCATTCTGTGATTTTGTGATATAAGGAGACAGCTGTAGGAATGCAAGGTCTTTGTATACGTGGCTTCATTTCTGGGGTCTTGATGTGGCCAGGGTAATGGAGGGAGCTATCCAGGGTGGTTATAATGATGTGGTCCACACAGATGCTGTGCTGCAGTCACTGTCTTTATCCAGTGACAGACTAGAGTGGAAAACGCAGCAAAATTCAACCTTTTCTCCAAAGACTTGTTGTGTGAGTTTTCTTTTCACACCTTCAGTATAAAATCTTTGTTTCTGTCTGTGTGTCTGCTCAATGCCGCTCGAAAGCTTGAATCAGGTGCTGCAGTTCCAAGCCCGACCATCCTTGAAGGTCATTCTCAAGAATGTAGCGACACTATCTGTCGTAGCGTAGTGAATTACGGGAGTGTGTGAACGGATCAGAAGGTAACACATCTGTAGCTCCAGTTCAGCACGAGTCATTCACACTGTCCGCTCCTGAGTCAGACGGTGCTGAGTTCGGGACCTATTCCAGCATCTTGGCCACAAAGTGGAGACTGGCACCGAGGGAGCGCTGCACCGAGGGAGTGATGCACCAAGGGAGTGATGCACTGTCCTTGAATGAGATGTTAAACTAAGGCCCTGTTGTCTGATCTTTTGGTTCCGTTACCATTATTTTGAAGAAGAGAAAGGGACTTCTCCCTTGTTACAGAGATAGTAGGAACTGCAGATGCTGGAGAATCTGAGATAACAAGGTGTAGAGCTGGATGAACACAGCAGGCCAAGCAGCATCAGAGGAGCAGGAAGGCTGACGTTTTGGGTCTAGACCCTTCATCAGAAATCTTCTTCAGACTTCTCCCTTGTGTCTCGTTCAGTATTTGTCCCTTGATCTACATTGCCAAAACAAACAAGCTGGTTATCCCAATGGCTCGCTTTCCACAAATCACTTGGTGTGTTTCCTAGAATTGAAAATTAAATCAAAAAATGCTTTGAGAAACACAGAAAGCTAGCACACGGGAAGGCTAATGGAATGTTGGCCCTTATTTCAAGGGTGTTGGAGTGTAAGGGGAAGGAAGTCCTACTGCGACTGTACAGGGTGCTGGTGAGACCACATTTGGAGCACTGTAAACAGTTTTGCTCCCCTTATTTAAGGAAAAATATCACTTCATTGAGGCATTTCAGAGAAGGTTCGCTAGGATGGTCCCTGGTGTGGAGAGATTGTATGAGCAAAGGATAAACAGGTTGGGACTCTACTCACTGGAGTTTAGAAGAACGAGAGATGATCTCATTGAGACATGTAGGATTCTTAAGGGGCTTGACAGGGTAAATGCTGAGAGGATGTTTCCCCTCCTGGGAGAGTCTAGGACCAGAGGGCATGGTCTTAGAATAAAGAGGTGCCAATTTAAGACTGAGATGAGGAGGAATTTCTTCTCTCAGAGCGTTATGAATCTTTGGGACACCTCGCCACAGAGAGCTATGGGAGCAGAATCCTTGTGTATATTTAGGGTTGAGACAGATTCTTAATCAGTCGAGGAATCAACAGTTCTGAGAAAACTGCCGAAAAGTGTACGTGAGGAATGTCACTTCAGCCATGATCAAATTGTGGAGCAGTCTCAAGGGGCTGAATGGCCTTTTCCTGTTACTATTTTCTTCTAGTCTCACTCCTGTGGCCATAAATGTTGCTGTATGCGTGCACATTATTTCTTTATATGTACCTGTCCTATAGATCAATTAATGAGTAATTTGGAAAGCAAATCAAATGTGATCCTTTACTCCAAAGGGATGGAATGTAAAAATTGGGAAGGTTTGCTACAACTGTACTTGGTATTGGTGAGATTGCTGCTATTGTATTGTAAGCTGTTTTGATCTCCTTACTTAAGGGACAACAAGCTTGCACTGAAAACAATTGTGAGAAAATACATTCAGCTGGTTCCTGGGATACAGGGGCTGTCTTATGAGGAGATGTTGTTCAGACTGGGTCAGTATTAACTGGAGATTTGAAGAATTTGGTTTGAAACATGTAAGATTCCAAAGCAGCTTGACAGGGTAGATGTTGAGGGGATGTTTGTTCTCGTGGGCAAATCCGGAACAAGGGACCACGTTTTAAAAGTAAGGAATCTTGCATTTAAGACAGAGATGAGGAGAAATTTCATCTCTCAAAAGATTGTTAATCCATGAAATTGTCTTTCCCAGAGAGCAGTGGAGGCTGGGCCATTGATTGGATGTGGACATCGCTGGCTAGGCCAGCATTTATTTCCCATCCCTAATTGCCCAGAGGACAGTTGAGAATCAAACACATTGCTGTAGGTCTGGAGTTACATGTAGGCCAGACCAGGTAAGGACAGCAGTTTCCTTCCTTAAAGGACAACAGTGAACCAGGTGGATTTTTCTGTCAATCCTCAGAGATTTCATGGTCATTGTTAGACTCTTAATTCCAGATTTTTTTTATTGTATTCCAATTCCATCATCCGCCTTAGTGAATTTGAAACCTGAGTTCTCGGAATCTTACCTGGGTCTGTGGATTGATAGTGTAGCAATGATACCACTGAGTCACTACTTAATGTAAGTCTGTGAAGGAATTTCACCTCATCTCAGACCTTATCCTTAAACTGTAACCCCTGGTTCTGGCTCCCCAACAATCAGGAACATCCTTCCTGTATCTACCCTGTCTAGTCCTGTTAGAATTTTATAGGTTTCTAGGAAATACCCCTCATTCTTCTAAACTTCAGTCAGTTGCTGGGATGTGATTGGTGGAGGATAGATTAGAACCAGTGGACATTAAATCAAAATGGAATCAGCGGTGTTCTGTTTTGCAAATAGAATTTGGAGGCTGGATGTTTTGGCTGGGTAACGGTATCAGGTCAAGGGTGTTTGATTTAACGGCTGACAAATGGAGTTGAGATAGAGATCAGTCATGACCTTTGTGATGAAGGAGCAGGCACGAAGAACCTGAATACTGCTGTTCCTAATCATTTTCTTTTTACACGTGTATGTTCCCAGTGCAGTACTGCCCCCATGATCCGTCTGCACATGCACAGTCGAACCTGTGATATCACACGCACCACTACCTCCTATCCGCGAGATCTCTTGCTTTGAAAAGAAATGAGCGCAAAGATATTTGAGTATTAAAGTGTCACTTTATAACGCAGTCTGTCAGATGTAAAGAATGCAATTATTTAAAAAGGTTAGCTCTGTACCTTTGTAGGTCGCCCAATCTCATTCATTCCATTTCAGTGAGAACGCAAGGTAAATCGCTTCCCTACAGATTGCCCACCAGAACACAAAGGTGACTCAAGGAAATAGAAAATGACAGCCTTGCAGTCCAAAGAAGTGCAGGTTAAGTGCAGGCCCATAGTGACCAGAAATGTGCAGGTTAGGTGGATCGGCCATGTTAAAATGCCCGTAGTGACCAGGGATGTGAAGGTTAGGGTGGATTGGCCATGTTAAAATGCCCATAGTGACCAGGGATGTTCAGGCAGGGTGGGTTAGCCATGTTAAAATTCCCATAGTGACCAGACATGTGAAGGTTAGGGTGGATTGGCCATGTTAAAATGCCCATAGTGACCAAAGATGTTCAGGTTAGGTGGATTGGCCATGTTAAAATGCCCATAGTGACCAGAGATGTGCAGGTGAGGGTGGATCGGCCATGTAAAAATGCCCATAGTGACCAGAGATGTGCAGATTAGGTGGATTGGCCATGTTAAAATGCCCATAGTGACCAGAGATGTGCAGGTTAGGTGGATTGGCCGTGTAAAAATGCCCATAGTGACCAGAGACGTGCAGGTTAGGTGGATTGGCCATGTTAAAATGCCCATAGTGACCAGAGACGTGCAGGTTAGGTGGATTGGCCATGTTAAAATGCCCATAGTGACCAGAGACGTGCAGGTTAGGGTGGATTGGCCATGTTAAAATGCCCATAGTGACCAGGGATGTTCAGGCAGGGTGGGTTAGCCATGTTAAAATTCCCATAGTGACCAGACATGTGAAGGTTAGGGTGGATTGGCCATGTTAAAATGCCCATAGTGAC
>NC_063357.1:8901767-8918303 GCF_021869965.1 Rhincodon typus | reverse complement strand
CTTTCCTTCTCCTCTGCTGCCTGGCCTGCTGTGTTCCTCCAGCTCCACACCTTGTTATCTCAGACTCCAGCATCGGCAGTTCCTACTATCTCACACTGGAGGAGCAGATGTTTGTGGAAGGTAGAGGTTGGGAATTCAGCCAGGACAGGGTTAAGTATTTGAATCTGGAGGTGAAGACGGCAAAGGGGGAGGCTTTCAGCAGCAGCTGAGCCAAGGCAAAGGTGAAAGCGGTGGGTCTTTGAGTGACAGACTGAGATCTGGGTCAATACAGAATCGAAGTGTAAGACAGCATGGGTTTGTTTATTTTGTGTCTTCACGCACACTTTCTTGTCATGAGGGAATACTGGAGAAGTGTTGGAAGGATTAGCAGGCTAATTATTGACCTGTTTGAACTGCGACATGAGCATTTCTTCCCTGGCCATAAAACCCTGGAGTGGGATTTGAACTTGGAGCTTCTTGCTCAGAGGCAGTGATATTACCCACTGCACCACAAGACCTCGCTCAGTAGTGTGGTTCATGTGGTGGAAATGAACCCTAGTGAGAGTCATTGCCTTTAACAGAGAAAAGGAACACATTGAGAATGTTCCTCATGGTATGATCTTTGTGAACAGTTCACTTCTTACTCCTGATGCTGGGGAAGAGGTGACTCTAACCTCTATAGTGTCTGCAGCTGATAACCTGTAGCAATTTAACACCCACTGCGGTTGTGGGAGTCACTGGCAGGACAAGCTGGTAGCGAGCTGCCTTCTTGAACTGCTACAGTCCATTCAGTGGATTCACATGGCTTCAGGAAGGGAGTTCCAGGATTTTGACCCAGTGACACTGAAGGAACGGCGATATGATTCCAAGTCGGGATGGTGTGTGCTTGGAGGGAAACTTGCACATGATGTTGCTCCTCCATTTGTGATGTTCAGATTCTTCGTAACTTAGTGCAAAGTAATTTGATTTAAGAAAGAAGTCTGATAAAGATTTATAGACAGACCCAAAACTTGTTGGGTAAACTTTAAGAGGAAATAGGAATGTTGAAACAGAATCCACACTTCCAAACTGCCGTGCCTGTGTGTGCCATAGACACGGCAAGTGTGTTATTGTGCACACACAAGCATGACAAGCCTATAATTGTGCACACGCAGGCACAGTGAGTGTGTAATTGTGTGCACACACGGGCACGGCAAGTGTGTAATTGTGTGCACGCGTGGGCACGGCGAAGGTGTAATTGTGTGTGCACGATCATGTAAAGTATAACTGTGCAAATTTTTGCATGCACACGTAGTGTTGGTATTTTCACATGCGTGTGTTGATAATTTTACATGTGTGTTTTGGTATTCGTGGGCCTTCATGTGTGTGTGTACATGTGGGTTGATATTTTCTCACACACGTGTGTATGGAATTTCTGTGTGCGTGTTGTTATTTTCACTTCTGTGTTATTTTCAGATTTGTGTTGGTATCTTTGCATGTGTGAGATTGACTCTGCGGTCTCATGGATCAGCGTTGAGTGTCTATTTGGAGAAGGGAGAGGCTGAAGGAGGATTAGAGAGTGCCGCATGGCAGCTGCTGTGTAACACAGTGAGCTCAAGCCTGCCTTCAGTAAAGAACAGGAGGGACTGATCAGAGGGTGATATTCACAGACTGCTGTCTGAGTCAGAACAAAAAACATAGAATGGAGCATATTAATGGACTTGTTTGTCTAGTGTTCTTTGATGAGTAATTTTCCAGTACATCATCTCCCAGACTAATGGGCAAACATTGCTGGTTAAACCAATGTTTAGCTGTGGCTGGTCAATAGAATTTTATCCCAGATGATCAATCCAACAATCCCTGTCTCCAACTTCCTCCTCCCTGGACCCAGCTCCAGCCCAAGGCTAGAAACCACAATGTCACCCTGTTCCCCGCAGGGAAGCCTGGTAGTGGATCCTCCGATCAACCTGCCAACCTAACCCCAAGATTTTTAAAACTGGCATGAAGTGGTTGGCATTCACTGGATGAGAGCATCACAGGCCGGGCCAGCATTTATTGCCCATCCCTAATTGCCTAGAGGGCAGTTAAGAGTCAACCACATTGCTGTGGGTCTGGAGTCACATGTAGGCCAGACCAGGTAAGGATGGCTGTTTCCTTCCCTAAAGGGTGAACCAGTGTTTCCCCCCGCCCCCAGCAATTGTTTAATGGATTCATGGTCATCATTAGATTCTTAATTCCAGATATTTTTTCATTGAATTCAAATTCCACCATCTGCCATGGTGGGATTCGAACCTGGATTCCCAGAACATATCTGAGTTTCTGGATTAACAGTCCAGTGATAATACCATGAGGCCATTGCCTTCCCCAGCTGGGCTTGGTTAATGAGTATTGAGGATAATAGCAGGAACCTGTGCAAATGGCCATCAGCTGGATTGGCAGGAGTGATTGGGCATAGACAGGGGTAATGGACCGGGGTTGTGTGTGTGTGTGTGTTTAAGGGAAGGTTTTTCACAGCATGGGGCTTAATCTCCTGGGGTGTGGGGTGTGAGTGTTTGGGACCTTGTGCAATATTGAGGCTGAGGGCGAGTGACACTGACCATTGATGAACCGGCGGGCGGGATTCTCTTGTGCTTTCCTTTTCAAATGCTTCTCTTCACGAACACTGCAGGCATGCGTTTGCCCGACTGGTACAACTGTGTTTGTGCATTCTGGCAGTTTGCAAAATAACCTTCAAGCTGTCTGTGCGTTAAGAGTGTATGTGCAAAAGAAGCCTGGTAAGTTCTGGCAAAGGCAATTTTGAGCATAGAGTGCACCTGATTGCATATTTAAGACCGAGCTAAGGTGTAATTGCTCCATTTGGAAGGTAGTGAATCTGTGGGATGCTCTACAGCAGAGGGCTGTCGAGGCTGGGTCATTAAGTATATTCAAGGCTGAGACCGACAGATTTTTAATCAACAAGAGAATCAGGGGCTATGGGGTAAGGGCAGAGAAGTGAAGTTGAGGATTATCAGATCAGCCATGACATCATTGAATGGCATAGCAGACGCAGTGGGCTGAATGGCCTGCTTCTGCTCCTACTTATGGCCCATGCCTGACCTTTGTAGGTAACTGTACGTCTTGTGGTAGCACTGAGTCTTGGTCAATGCTCCCAATGAGATGGAGATCGCTGCAGAGTGGAAGGGAACATTCGACGATAAATGCTGATAGTCTTGGTTTTGGGCCCATTAAAATGGAACTTTCTTACTAACAAAAGAAAACCACAACTACTTGTGGGAAGGATAATCTTGCATTGTTCAAACACCTAATTAAAAATTCCTTGATGCATATTTGAATGTTTAATCCTGTTATGCTGGTTGGAAGCTTTGCTTCCTGTGTGTTGCTAAGTTGACAGAGATTGGCCCTGTTCAAATGGGACAATGGTAAGAATTGAAATTTGATCCATATAAAGGGAGGCCTTTGAAACTGTTTTGACTCTACTGGGCCTAAAGCAGAGCTATTTGACCGGTCCCATCTCCCCAAAACCTTCCAACCTTTTCACCCCTTTCTTCATCCACTCCCTCCACCACTGAACGCTTCGTAGCAGCAGCTGTGTACCATTTACAAGATCCTCTGCAGAAATTCACCAAGGCCCCTTGGACATCACCTTCCGAACCCAAAACCAATTCCATCTGGAAGGACAAGGGCAGCAGATACATCCAAGTATCACCACCACGTCCAAGTTCCCCTCCATCCTGACTTGGAAATATATCACTGTTCCTTTCACTGTTGCTAACTCCTTGCTTTAAGAGAATTCTGGGTCTACCTACAGCACATGGACTGCAGTGGTTCAGGAAGTCAGCTCACTACCACCTTTCAAAGGGCAACTAGGGACGGGCGATAAATGCAGGACGAGCCAGCGACACCCATGTACCGTGAATGAATAAAAAGGAAAGCAGAAAGAACTTCTGGAAATTTCCTCCGCGCAACGTGGCTTAGTGGTAGCATTCCCGCTTCTGATGCCAGCAAGATGCCCCGTTTTCCTCGGAATTGTGCGGGGGTACACCTTGTACCCAGTTGATGAAGTCACCCTGAAGGCGGCGTCGCCAAATCAACAGTGCAGCTCTCCTGTGCTGGAGTTCCGGCCTGCCTTTTGGTGTATCCAGCTGGGTCTCGAGCCCACGCCTGGCGGCTCACCGCGGTCCCCGTTGCTGCTGGAAGTCCGAGGGGACAACACCCCTTGCCATTTAGTCTTGCCCGTCCCTCACCGTGGCTCCGTGATGTGCAGTAAGCCTTTGAGTAGCGCGGTGCGTTCAGACACACGCACACACACGAGAGAGAGAGAGAGAGACAAGGGCCGAGCTTCTGAAAGCGAAGACAGTCCGTTGACTACGCGACAACTATCACACTGGTGAGGGAGGTGACAGCAGGCTCTGACAGGAGGGAAGATCTTTGTAAAATTGTACAAAGCCTTTGTTTAAGGCTGAAGAGTGCACCTTCATGAACAGCTGTGCTTCTAACCGAGCTCAGCACTAACTCTGCCATCCTCTGCCCCTCATGTCGAGCCAGATTAATCTTTTATCTCTGCATCTGCTTAGCCGTTACTGATTGCTGTCATGTGCAGAGGTGTTTTGGCTACGGTAACTGTGGCAACGTTATTTAATTAGGACGAATAATTACCCAACGATAGCCGCTATGCTGTTTACTGCTTCTTTTTTTGTTGCTTCAGGGGGTATTCAAGACATTTTCTGAGGGCTTTTTGGACAGTGTTATTTTTACTGAAAATTAAATTGGTTTCCAGTTCTGCGGATTGTGTTTTTGTTTCACGTCTGGACTTGAGAAACTAGCAGCAAATTAACCGCGCGACACTCTCATGACAATCGCAACCCCCTCCCTGGCCCACTCGAATTGCCGAACTTCTAGAACTTTCCAAATTGCGGTGCTAGAATAGATCAGCACCAAGTTTTACAACCCTGCTGGGTCTCGCCTAAATATCAATCTTTACAATCAAGCATATGCAGTGGTTAGTCAACTGCGTAGGGCATCACCACTAAGCCTAGTTGGATTATTGTTCAATTCCAGCTGAAGTTACTATGAAGGACTCTGCTTCTCAACCTCCTCCCTTGCCTGAGGCATGGTGACCCTCTGGTTAAGCCACTGTCATCGCTCACTCTAAGGAGAGAGCATTATGGTCCAGTAAGACTATGGCTACTTTCCCTTTACTATGGGAGTACTGTTTGTTGGGAGCTGATTGTCTGCAAATTGCTGGCTGAATTTCCTACCTTACAACTGGGCCTACACTTCAAAAACGTTCCATCATTGATCAAGGGCATTAGGATATCCTGAGGTTGTGAAAGGTGCTATGGAAATGCACATCTTTTTTTCTTCTCTTCCTCTGTCTCCTGCAGCGATGCCTTGGCACTGAGCAGGGTAAAGCCTGACAGGGAATGAGTATCACAGTGGGCTGTGGTTGTAAGCATACTGCTGTTGTCCGATAACAGCAGACTCCGAGTGATGTTACTGTTTGTAAATGCAGTGTGTTCTCCTTCTGAAACCTCATGGCGACCATCCAACACACACTAACGAGGCTGGTCCAACAGTAAATGTGTTGGTGCTGTATTTGATGGGATGATCACTTCCCCTCCCTAACCCATTGTCTCACCACTTCCTGGACTTGTTCGTTAAGTACTCTTGTGCTCCTGCTGCTCAGTACGAGGGCTTTCAATCTGGTTCATGATATATTGCAATGTTTGACATCTGTGGTCTTCTGCTTGTCTCTCACTGGCTCATTCACAGCTGCTGCTGTAATTTTCTGGTGTTATTTTAGAATTCATCTCTCTCTCTCTGTCTGGTTCTCTCTCCCCTTCTCTCCTCACGATCTCTCTCTCTCTATCTATCTCTCTCTTTCTACACCCCCGCCTCTCTCTCTTCCCCCCCCTCTCTCTCCTCCCCCTCTTCCCCCTCCACTCTCTCTCTCTCCTTCCTTCTTTCTTTCTCTGTCTTCCCCCTCTCCCCACCTCTTTATTATTTTCCTTTCTCCCTTCTCTCTTCTATTTTCTTCTTTCCTCTCTCTCCATTTCTCTCTCTCCTCCCCTCTGTCTTTCTCTCTCTCTCTCTCACACACTGACTCTCTGCCCCAGTCTCTTTTTTTTTCTCTCTCCCTTTCCTCGCTCTCTTTCTACGTCCTCTCTCCTTATTTCTCTCTTCCCTCTGTCTTTCTTCTGTCTCTCTCTCGCTCTCCTTCTCTTTCTCTCTCCCCATCACACACACACACTCTCTCTCTCTCTCTCCATCTCTGACCACTTCCTTTGGTTGTGACTGGGGTTTGTTTTCCTGGTGATATCAGGGATGGGGAATATTATACACAGTCAGTGGTTGTGGCTGACAGAGGTTCAGGAGGTGACCCTGTAAAGGTGACAGATGTGGGTATGCCTTGTTTGAAAGACATCACTTTCTCTCCTTGGCCTCAATTAACACTTCCTTTGCCTTTTTCCCTGGGCACCCCTCTGCAGTCTGTTCCACTCGCTCTTCCCCCACCACCCCCATCAACAGCAAAATAAAACCATTTTCTAGCCCCCTTCAGTTCTTGAAATAGAGTCAGACTGAAACATGAACTCTGTTTTTGTCTCCACAGATGCTGCCAGTCCTGCTGAGTTTCTCCAGCAATTTCTGTTTTTTTTTGAAACAGTGTAAATGTTTTGAGTTTGGTATGACTTCTTCAGAACAGAAGAATCTTCTGAAGAGTCCTACTGGACACAGAATGTTAACTCTGTTTCTCTTTCCACAGATGCTGCCAGACCCACTGAGATTCTGAGGTAACACAGCAGGAAAGCTGACGTTTCGGGTCGGGACCCTTCTTCAGAAACGTCAGCTTTCCTGCTCCTCTGATGCTGCCTGGCCTGCTGTGCTCCTCCAGCTCCACACTGTGTTATCTCTGACTCCAGAATCGGCAGTTCCTATGATCTCCACTGAGATTCTGTTTTTGTTTCCAATGCCCAGCATCTGCAAGTGTTTAGCTTTTATTTGAGGGTGAAAGCGATGGAGGTGAAGATTGTTTTGACAATATGAAAAGTGACGGAATGCAGGCAATGTGGGTGCTTATTGTTCATGCCCAGTTTCCCCCTGCAAGTGGCAATGGCAGCATTGACAATCCGTCTCATATTAGGGGAATGGAGTTACTTAGGAAGTTCCCAGCCTGCTGCAGTGGGATTTGCACTGCGGATTCCTGGTTCTGGGATTGCGCGTCCAGTAATGAACGAATAAGTTTAACCCCAGCAAGAATTGAACTTGAGCCATGAAGATCATTTGAGATTTCAAAGCCATCAGTTTAACCTCTGATATAACAAGGTGTAGAGCTGGATGAACACAGCAGGCCAAACAGCATCAGAGGAGCAGGAAAGCTGACGTTTCGGGCGTAGACCCTTCTTCAGAAATGCCATTTCTGAAGAAGGGTCTAGGCCCGAAACATCCCATTTCTGAAGAAGGGTCTAGGCCCGAAACGTCAGCCTTCCTGCTCCTCTGATGCTGCTTGGCCTGCTGTGTTCATCCAGCTCTACACCTTGTTATCTCAGATTCTCCAGCATCTGCAATTCCTACTATCTCTGAAACAAGTTTAACCTCTACTGGGATTACAGCAACAGAGTCAGGCATGGCAATGGGAGACATGATGGTGCTGGCTGTGAGGTTTCACAGTGTACCTGATTGATATAATTACAGGAGGAGGCCTTACAAACATACAGAACAGGAGTGGGCCACTCGGCCCTTTGAGCCTGCTACTCCTTTCAATATGATCACGGCTGATCATCCCAACTAGGTCCTGTGTTCCCACTTCCTCCTTCAATCCTAAGAATTATAGCTAACTCCGTCTTGCAAACATTCAATGTTTTGGCCTCAACTGCTTTCTGTGGCAGACAAGTCCACAGGCCCACCAGTCTCTGGGTGAAGAAAGTTCTCCACATCTCAGTCCTAAATGGTCCATCCCATATCCATGGGCTGTGTCCCCTGGTTCTGAACACCCCAGGGATTGGGAACATCCTTCCAGTGTTTATCCTGCCTGGAGCTTCTAGAATTTTGTATGTTTTTGTGAGGTTCATCCCCCTTCCTCAGCCCCTCGAAACGGTCTCGTATTCCGTGAGATCCATAGAAACCCTATGGTATGGAAGCAAGCCATTTGGCCCATCGAGTCCACACCGACCCTCCTAAGAACAGCCCACTCAGATTATGGCTAATTTTCATGCCTTTCCTTTAAGGGAAAGCATCTCGCTTTCTGTCTGAACAAATGATGTATTCTGTGTGATAATATCGTTAGCTGCCATTCTCCAGCCCAGTGTGTCCCCCTCCAATCCCCATTGAGTCTGGAATGCTTCAGGACATTCCGACCTGCCTGTGATAGTGGGGTGTCAGAGTCTGGGTTGTTATGGTAACAAGCACTTTTACACGCATGTTCCAGTCTGGATACTGAGGGTGGGAAACTGCCACTCTTACCTCCTGCCATTATGTTGGAAGGGTTTGCAGTTTGATCAGCAAAATGTTGGGCTGTGTTGTGAACACACCTCCCTTGGTGCCATACCCTGCAGTGGGACCTGAATCTGGAGCCCCTCGCTGAGAGGCAGGGACACTACCTGCTGAGCCGTTAGACTCCCAAGTTGCTAGTATCGCTGGATTATTCGTTAAATTATTGTTTATCAATTCGTGACTTGATATGTCACACCTTTGTATCTGAACAAAATGATTTTTGTGAGTCTGGGGTGTTGAGATAGAATCTGCATGGAATACTTTACTAGGCCAGTGATAATAACAGGAAACATTACAGTGCAGAAAGAGGCCATTCAGCCCATTGTAACCATGCTAGCCCCTCAAAAGAGTACCGCCGTTTCTCTGATCTTATCCCGGATAAGATGTTTGAATCTGTGGCCTGGCCAGTGGCTGTGTAACTAGAAAGGAACTCATACCTCACTCCATCCCTTCCCTGTTTAGCAAGCCACCACACCTCGTCGATTTGTCCCATGAGGTGGCTCTAGGCTGTGAAAGCAGCTTTGAAAAAGGCCCAGTGTTTCAGTCCCAGACTAGGCACAGAGTCCCACTGTGTGTGTTTACACCACTGTGAGAATTGAATCAAATATTGCTGGGTGACCCTGCCCTGGTGCATTCTGCGTTATTACTTTGTAAACGGCCAGATTAACAGATGAATTACGCTGTATAATTAGCCTGTGAACTTTGTTTCAAAACAAGCCATGGCTTTCTATTTACTGCTGATATTATACGCTTCCCAGGATTTTTTCAATAACACAATTAATGTAATTTCTAGAGTCAAACTGCAAAGTCTTTGTCACTGCCTTAATGCAAGTATGTGAATATATGCAATGTGTAAGTATTTATGTGTGTAAAAGTGGATTTATATATGTGTGTGTGTGTGTGTGTGTGTGTGTGTGTGTGTGTGTGTTTCTGTCTATTTTTATGTCTATTTACATCTATATTTTGAAGAAATGCTTGGAAGGCTAACATTCTGATTCCCTGTTACCAGTTAGTAACCGCGTAAATAAACTGTTGACGGGTTTCAAAGAATTGGGAGAAATAGCTGATGGAGGGGAATTGGTCTGAATTTATGTGCAGACTGTGTGCAGTATTTGATATAACGAGGCTGAGGGAGACAGTGTTTACACCAATTGGCCGCACGTATGTAATTGTTAAACCAGGGAAAAGGGGGCTGCATTAGGACCAAGGCCAGGGGAGGCCAAATGCATCATCTGTCACAATTAATGCTACACGACAGTGAGATATTGGAATGAGGAGGTGAGTGTGCCTCAGGAGATGGGAGTGGGATGGGGAGGAGGAACCAGTGGTTGCTGGGAGAATGATCAGCTCCAGTTCAATAAGTGTCAGCCAAGGCTTAGAATATTAAAGGCCTCTCACCGGCTCTGTCAGGATAGATATAGATCGGGCACTGCCAGTGGATTATGATGACTATTTTAACAGAAGATGCCACAAGTTCCTTCCTGAATTTCAGAGCCCAGCTGCCTCTGCTGGCTAAAGACAGTGATGGCTACTTTTCTTGCTCGTATTCTCATCCTCCGTGAGTTGCGTTCAGAGAGCAGGGATCTGTCTGCTCCCCTCAGTGGACATAAATGTGGCCACAGAAAATCAAAGGAGTTTTTTTTCAAGAGTCCTGGGCCACTGTTTATCCCTCAACTACCTAAAAATAAAAGCGCAGTTTATTTGGTCATGACCTCATCAAGTGTTTGTGGGAGCTTGCTGTGCAGGCATTGGCCACTGTGTTTGGTAAACACTGGTGGGTGCGATTTGTAAATGCTTCAGCAGCTGTAAAGCACTTTAGGGCCTTGTTGTGAAAGGAGCTATATAAATACAAAGTCTTTCATTATTTCATTAAAGCAGCCGTACGTTGTTTTTCTCAGTGGCTGAGGTGGAATGTGTTACCGTGGCGCTGAGACCCTGAGGCCAAGATGTAAATCTGCTTCTCGTTGTCTGTCTTGTTAATATTTGGGACTGTCTTGGCAGTTTTCCTTTACACCTGCGTATAGCTGCTGTTAGACACCTCTCCGTACTAAAAAAACGTGGAGGAATCTTTGCAATTAAGGTGACGATATTTTCTGATTGCTTGCTGCCTCAGCTGGGCGAGCTCACAGAAATCATTCTACTTGCCTCAGATCTCATCTCTGCCCCTTGGCTCGCCAACTGCTTACAGTCCTTTTGTGCCTTTAATGGTGAAACTATCCCAAGATGCATTGTGTGAGAGGGCACAAATGGATGCCACTTGTCTCTGTGGAATTGTCTGGCATTAACTCCATGGCCCCTTCGGCCAA
Source organism: Rhincodon typus (assembly GCF_021869965.1). Lineage (NCBI taxonomy): Eukaryota > Metazoa > Chordata > Chondrichthyes > Orectolobiformes > Rhincodontidae > Rhincodon > Rhincodon typus. The sequence continues at coordinate 8,907,549 of NC_063357.1, read as the reverse complement.
CCTGTCTACACCAGAGCGGTCTGCCTGAGGTGAGGGAGTGCTTTCATGAAATATGGGCACTCTAGGTTGGTGGTTATGGTCCATCTCTCCTTTCCCTGGAGAAGGTGGTGGTGAGCAACGTTCCCGTTAATTTTCTCTAACACTGTACAGACCGATCCCGGTGTGCACTGCATTTCTGTGCAATCTGGAGGGAATACTGATGTCGGGCTGAGATAGTAGGAACTGCAGATGCTGGAGAATCCGAGACAACAAGGTGCAGAGCTGGATGAACACAGCAGGCCAAACAGCATCATAGGAGCAGGAAGGCTGACGTTTCGGGCCGAGACCCTTCATCAGAAATGGGGGAGGGGAAGGGGGTTCTGAAATAAATAGGGAGAGAGGGGGAGGCGAATAGAAGATGGATAGAGGAGAAGGTAGGTGGAAAGGAAACAGACATGTCAAAGAGATATAGTTCCAAGCTGGGACGATGTGTGATTCGGGTGTGGAGGGGGGGGAATGTGGAGGGGATGGATGGATCTTGTGGGCAGTGGTGTCCCTGGTAGCAAGTGGGGAGAGGCACAAAGTAGAGGTAGATCTGACTGGATCACCCTTGTGGAATTCAACAGTGTCACTGAGAAGTGACCAGTACTGCCTTTTATCTTTTGATAGAGCAAGGTTAATTCAGATGACCCAGGGACTGAGCTAAGACCAAACCAGGTACCTTCCAGCTCACCGTGACTCCAGGTCACAGGGGGGTAGTTGGAGAAGGGCTGGTATTCTGTCTGTTCAGAGGAGAAATGAATGCCAACAGAATCTTGTACACCATAACTCTGTGTATTCACTTGTCCTGCCACTAGTGCTATTGTTTCTGCCCTGTGCTTTTCCCTTTCCCATATAAGAAGGATGTTGTGAAACTTGAAAGGGTTCAGAAAAGATCTACGAGGATGTTGCCAGGGTTGGAGGGATTGAGCTATAGGGAGAGGCTGAATAGTCTGGGGCTATTTTCCCTGGAGCGTCGGAGGCTGTGGGGTGATGTTATAGAGTTTTATAAAATCATGAGGGGCATGGATAGGGTAAATAGACAAAGTATTTCCCTCAGGGTAGGGGAGTCCAAAACCAGAGGTCACAGGTTTAAGGTGAGCGGGAAAAGATTTGAAAAGGATCTAAGGGGTAACTTTTCTGATGCACAGTGTGGTGCGTGTATGGAATGAGCTGCCAGAGAAAGTGGTACAGTTAGAACATTTTAAAAGGCATCTAGATGTGTATATGAATAGGAAGGGTTTAGAGGGATATGGGCCAAAGACTGGCAAATGGGACTAGATTAGTTTAGGATATCTGGTCAGCATGGAGGAGTTGGACCGAAGGGCCTGCATCAGTGCTGTATATCTCTATGGCTCTGTGATCATGCTTTTTCCCCTCCCTGCCCTCAAGAATGTGATGTGCTGGCCCATTTCAGACGACAGTTCAGAATCAACCACAGTTGTTGCTGTGTTTGATCTTTGGGCCAATTCCAGCTTCAGACATTTGCCATCAGTGAAATTTATTGATATTGAAGGAAGCAGAAAGCCAGAAACCATTTCCTGACTTGCTGAGCTCCATTTGATGGCACTGTTTTTGGGGTTCTGCACTGTGGGCAGGGGATGAATTGTCAGAGGGGGACGGGGCAGCCTGGAGTCCAGCTCAAGGTCAGGTCACAGAGAGCTGTTTGATGGAGACCCTGACAAAGTGGGAAGGGGGACAGGCTGGGAGTTTGGCAAATGCTGGGAGTACCTGGGCTAAGACACTGACAGACTGAGGCTGGGGTGTATACCTGTACTGGGTGGGGAGCCTGTTATTTCAAAGACCCCTACCCCAGTCTCATAACAATTCTTAGACGTTGACCCTTCCCATCCCAGCAGCATCTGGTCACACAGAAGTTTTTAGCAAGTACCTTTCAACACCTTATCTCATCCAGGAATGTTATTGCTGACACTTTTACACCCATTCTCACACTCACTTTCACACTCGCACTCATCCTCTTACTTTCACACTCACTCATCCTCTCACTTTCTCGCACTTGCCCATCTTCTCACTTTCACACACTCTCACTCATCCCCTCACTTTTACACTCACATTCACTTTGGCACTCATCCTCTCACTTTCACAGTCACACAAATCACATTCACACTTGTACTTCCTCACTCCCACTTTCTCTCTCACACTCTCATTTTACCATTCTCACACATTTGCAGATTCACTCACTCACTCTCCCCTTCACACTTGCACACGCTCAGCCTTGCTGTCTCCCCCACCCCCCGTCACTCAAGCTTTCGCAGTGGCGTGTCACAGTTCTCACAGTCCCACTTTCACACAACTCATTCCTGTGCTCACACACGCAGTGTCAGTGAGATACACTCACATTGTCACTTTCACACTCAGTAATGGAGACCCATTGCAGCAGGATCTGGGGTGGGGTTGGGGTTTGGGGAATCTGCCCTCGCCCCCTCCAGCAGCACTGGGAAAGGTAATGGGGGAGACTGAGACTGTACCTTCCCTGGCCAGTGGTTGGAAAGGAGCCGTGTGTCTGTTGACCTGCTTTCAACTTGAAGCCTACAACTAAGGTGAATTCAATAGGAGCAAAACTCAAAAACACAACACTGTAATCATTTCCAGGCAATGGTTGGGTTCTCTGAAAGTCGAGAATCGCTCCTGGTTTGACTGCAGTGTTTGAGGACAGGTTTTTTCGTTAATAATTAACTTTGAAACTTAGAGCTTTGATTCTGGTGGCTACCCTCCCACCCTACCTGAGTTGATTTTGTTTTTGTTTTACGGGGTTTTGTGTTAATCAAGTAAACAGCACCTGATTCCCATTAGCAGAGCAGTGATCACCTGGAGCTCTGTCCTTGCTCCCTGTACCCCTAGCACTCCAATCCAGAGAGGTCTTAACCCTTACTCTGCTGGGTAACAAAAGCAGTGAGGTCTGGAGAGACTTAGCAGGTCTGTGGAGAGAGTAACTCAGTTAATGTTTCGTGTCCAATGCTCTCTGCTCCTATGATGCTGCTTGGCCTGCTGTGTTCATCCAGCTCTGCACCCTATCCTTCTCCTTCTGTTCTGTTAATGTTAACTCTGTTTCTCTCTCCACAGCCCTGCTGAGTTTCTCTGGCCCTCTCTGTTTATGTTTGTTTTAGATCTCCAGCATCCACAGTTCTTTGTTTTATATAAAGGGTCCAGCCCACTGGATTCCAGCCACAGAATAGTGACTTGTTACGTACTCGAGGAAGGGCCAACTTTTTTGTTAGAGAGAGCTGGCCTGATCATTTAATTTTGCTTTTACAGAGCTGCATTAATTGAATTCCTAACCACGCCCCTCTGCAAAGCCCCTTCTCCCCACCCCTGATGGGCTGTCCACCTTCATCCTGAAGAAGGGCCACTGGGCTTGAAACATTAACTCTGCTTTCTCTCTCCACAGACGCTGCCAGACCTGCTGAGTTTCTCCAGCAGTTTCTGTTTCTCTTTCACGTTATCGTTGGGTTCCTTCAGGATTCTGTGCTTGCATGTGTGTTTAGGAAGGGAGTCAGTGGATGGGGTGAGCGAGGAGGTGCATGTGAGTGTTCTGTGGTGAGGAGGGAGGGGACGGGCTGATGGGTGAAAGCATTAGGGTAAATATTTATTTATGACTCGAACAGATGATGATCCACCCCATCACCTCTTTATCGGACTCGATTGTACTGATGCATTTAAATTCAGAAATAGTAATGGGCTTGAAAATTGGACTGTGATTGCCTGCAAGCAGCCTTGGAGTCTCCATCAGAATGTTTTCATTTCTTTTGAGGATACTTTTAGCGTTGCCGTGGCAACACTTTGCCACTCTATATACTGACCGAGAATGCAATCTTTGCCCGGTGCATGCTAATCTCAGCAGCCAGATCGAAAGCTCCACGTGGCTGTGCCCTATCAGCAGTGACCCTTACCTGAAGGATAAGCAAGGTCGGACCCTTCACAGACTGACGCCGAGGGTCCGATCCTGGCCAGGCGTAGGGAGATCAGGACGTGCATTTGCGTAGCGCCTCTCACGACTTCGGGGTGACCCAAGGTGGCCTTGCTGCTGACGAACTCCATAAGCGCAGGAGAGGGAGAAAGGAACGCGGTAAATACCGACCGAGGGGGCAAGAGGAGGCCATTCTGCGCCCCCCCCCCCCCACCGAGCCTGCTTTGCCATTTGATAACATTGTGGCCAATCTGACAGCTGCCAGCCTGAGGGAAAAGATGGCCCAGATCGACCTAGCTGTTGTCTTCACAAAAAATATTCAAGCACCCCAGATGCCTCTTGGGAACAGAGATCCCCACAGATTCTCGAACCTCCGACAGAGAAAAGAGAACGTGCTGCTTGTCTTCTGCCTTAAACAGGAGATCCTTTATCTTTAAATGGTGTGTTCGACCCCAACTCTAGTCACTGTTATGAGGGGAGGCATCATCTCAGTCAAGCCCTCTGGTACATCGCAATCAGATCACCTCTTATTTGTCTCAACTCTAATGGGTACAGGCTGCTCAACCATTCCTCCTAGGTTTAGCATACACCGAACCCCTCAAAATTTAAAAAAAAACACATTTGTGGTTTGGAGTAAAACTCGAAGGGACCCATGTCAAGTATAAACACCAGCACAGACATGTTAGGCCGCATGGCCTGTTTTGACGCTGTGTTACTTTGTGAGAGCAGCTTCCGAAGTTGTAATGTGGAGGGGACATCTTCCACCCATTGAGGACCCACGTACAGTGATGGGGTGCAGTGATCACCCCCTCATCCCGTTTTGTTGGGTTGTGTTTCTTCGGAATCTGTCTTGATTTGTGACTGCCTTACGGGTTGCTAGCAGAGAGAGCAGGACTGACCGGGGACTGACTGACACATGTATTCCGTGGAATTGCTCCTGCTTTAGTGCCTGGCAGTCCGAGCCAGGTAGTAGGAAGGGGGCTTTGCTTTAATTATTGATGCTGTCATGACACTGCCACAGCACACTAACCTCACTTAAACCCCCCACCCCGTGCTGTGCCAAAACCCGAGCCCCCTTTTCCAAAGGCAATTTGAATGAGTGAGTTTAATTTTAAATGTGATCATTTAAGGTTTTTATCAACCCAGATCTACTGGGGAATATCAAAGTGTGGCTTTTGAAACCTGCCCTAATTACTTGCCAGCGTGTATATTAAAAAAATCGATTCTCTACTGGCTTGGCACTCTCTGGGTTATCTTGCTCAGGAATTTGTCAAGTTCTGTTTGTAAAGATGCTGATTTTTAAAAATTCTGTTACTTAAAAACGCTGAAATGTTAGAAATACAAAGCATATTGATTGGTATCTGAAAGAGAGGGATAATATATTACGCTTGAAAAACCTTTTGACATGTTGTTGCTGGTTACTGTTTCAGAGATGGTTGGACATTTCCAACAGTATCTGCTCTTAGCAACATAGAAAGTAGGAACAGGAGTAGGCCATTCAGCCCTTCAAGTCTGCACCACCATTCAATATGATCATGGCTGATCATGCAACCTTAGTATTCCATTCCCACTTTCTCTCCATATCCCCTTGATCCCTTTAGCTGCAAGGGCCATGTCCAGCTCCCTATTGAACATATTTAATGAACTGGTCCCAACAGCTTCCTGTGGGAGAGAATTCCACAGGTTCACATCTCTCTGAGTGAAGAAATTCCTCCTCACCTCAGTCCTGAATGGGTTACCCCTTTTGCTTAGACTGTGACCCCTAATTCTGGATTTCCCCAACATTGGGAACATTCTTCCTGCATCTAGCCTGTCCAGTCCCATCAGGATTTTATA
>NC_063357.1:8898907-8901667 GCF_021869965.1 Rhincodon typus | reverse complement strand
CCCCCCCCCTCCCCGCCAAAGTCTTCTAAATTCCAGCAAATACAAGCCCAATCGATCCAGCCTTTCTCCTTCTTTTCTGCAAGGGGCAAGTTTTTTAGCTGAGAAATAAGTAAGAACTGCCGATGCTGGAGTCCGAGGTAACACAGTGTGGAGCTGGAGGAACACAGCAGGCCAGGCAGCATCAGAGGAGCAGGAAAGTTGACGTTTCGGGTCAGGACTATTTTTTAAGCTGAATCTTTCTTCTCCATCCAAAGGCTTGTGTGGGATTTCCAAGAGGTTGGAAACTTATTGATGGGTACCAGCTCATGCAGACTAAGTTGACTGTTAACTGACAGGCAGCCTGCAGGCTTGTTTGTAAGACTGTACATCAGGAAGGGAAGCAATGCTACAAGGATTTCTGCCTTGGAGATGGAGGGAGGGATCAGACCTGAATTGGAAATGGGTTAAGTCAATGCCTTCCGAACTCTCTTCCCCTGGGACCCCACTGTAATGCTTTAACGCAAGTTGGATTTTGCCTACAATAGTTTTAAAGGCTGTTGGAGCTTAGAATTGTGCATGCACATGTCATGGAACTTTGGCTCCACTCCTGCCATTCACAACCCTCTATTGCGAGAGAATTCCAGGAAAGTCCGATACTGAGCTTAGTCAACCATTGGGACTCTCCATGAGAAAACAGTCTGCAAAGTAAAAAGATACAGTATAAAGCTGTCAGACCTCCTCTTTTTGACAATTTCTGTTTTTGTTTCAGTAATATTAGATAAAGACTTATATAGGATATTAATTATACACCATGGGTTTGCAGAGCGCATGTAGGTGCGTCATATATTGGCCCTGTGTGGGTGGGTGTCTTATGTATTAGGGGTGAGTGTGTGTGTCACGTGTAATGGCCTTATGCATGTATATGTCCTGTTTATTGACTCTGCCTCTCTGTCCTGCATATTGGCCTGACCTGTGTTTGCGTCCTATGTGTGGCCTTTGTGTTGACTCTGCCCCTCTGTGTGTGTGTCTTGCATATTGACTGCCTTTTTGTGCATGTGGCCTGCATATTAACTGCGTCTCTTTGCAAGAGGCCTGTATATGACTGCTCTTCTGCATGTGTGGCCTGTGTATTGATTGTCCATGAGTACGTGTAGCTTGTGTATGGACTGCCCCTCTATGTGTGTATATATGTATGTGTGTGGGCTGTGTATTGACTGCCCCTCTGTGTGTGTGTGTGGCCTGTGTATTGACTCTGTCGCTCTGTGTGTCCATCCTGTGTATCGACCTAGACTGTGTTTCTGCCCTGTGTTTGGGTCTGTGTATTGACCTGTGTGTGAGACCACAGTGAGTCAATGATCCCCTTGCCCTGTGCTTTGAGATTTTCTGGCATTCCTGCAACTCTACTCAGAAGAATCTCTCTAATTGGTGCCCGGAGAGTTAAGCCGCTGTTTTTGAAACTCTGATGCTCACAACAGATGTGTTTTTGATCTCTTTAATTCTCCTGTGGGCCCTTAAGTACGTGTCTGGGAAAGACAATGTTTCTAAGCCAGAAACAAAGCTACTTAGAATGAGAGCAGGTCAGTAAAGTGGGATGAATACAGAACTCTTTAATTGTTGTGTTTGCTCTGTTCGAAAATTGAGTCTTGCCCCTAGTTTGATATTTAATGGGGGCATACAGAATTGTGCTTCTGCTGGAGGTTACAATCAGTTTCACTCACTGAGACACAAAATCAAGGCTACAAACTTTTAAAAAAATTAATTGAAGGGATCTGGGTGTTGCTGGCTCGGATAGCATTTGTTGGCCATGCCTACTTGCCCAGAGGGCAGTTATGAGTCAGCCACATTGCTGTGGGTCTGGACTTGCATGGAGGCCAGTCCAGGTAAGGTCCTTCCTCCTGCTCTAGTACCCCTGCAGTTCAGATCTCACTGCACAGCCCACTTAATACGCCGGGGTTTAAAGGGCTGTGTCTGCCCCCCAGAATCAGGGACATTCCCTTAATCGGGGAAACGGTCCCCTGTTTAAAGGATATTTCTAATACAGTTTCGTCACTGGGCCCACTTAGTCAGCTTGGCTCGGTTATAGTGCTCCTGCCTAGTTAGTTGTAAGGTGGTGGGCTCTAACCTCATCCTAAGACTCCAAAATACATGCTACGCTGATACTTTGGTGTAGTTGTTGAGGACAGTCAGTAGGGAGACGTTATACTGAGGCAGGACTCCTGGCTGGGAGAGAGGATGGATCCCAGAGCATTGATGGGAGTGTTTTCTGGACACCCTTTCAACCACAATCACTAAAACAATTAAACCTGCCTTTTACTGCATTTTGGTGCATCAGATCTTGTAACACATCAATATTTAATAAATTAATCCATTGAATGTGAAGCATTTTGGGTGATTCGGGGAGAGCTAGATGGTGCTATTTGAACATAAGTGTTATTCTTCAGGTATTGGTACCATCCTGCATCACTGCTTCATTGTGAAAGTCAAACTGAATCATTATTCCACTACAGTCTGGCCCCATTTGCCATTGTTTATGGGATCACATTCTCCCATTTGGTCAATCTCCTGGGAGAACTGCCAACACAGTGATTAGATGTGGGAACAGAAGCAGGCTGTTCAGCCCATCAGATCTGCTCTGCCATTCAGTGAGATGTATGGTGATGTTGATCCATGGCAGAGTTGAATCTAAGCTATCACAGTAGTTTTTGAGATAACGAGGTGTAGAGCTGGATGAACACAGCAGGCCAAGTAGCATCAGAGGAGCAGGAAAGCTGACGTTTCGGG
>NC_063357.1:8893025-8898807 GCF_021869965.1 Rhincodon typus | reverse complement strand
GGCCCGAAACATCAGCTTTCCTGCTCCTCTGATGCTGCTTGGCCTGCTCTGTTCATCCAGCTCCACACCTTGTTATCTCAGATTCTCCAGCGTCTGCAGTTCGTGCTATCTCAGGACAGTAGTTTAGTTGGTTTATCCTGGCACCTCTTTCCCGTATCTACATCACCAGGGACAGATCCTTAAATACCAACACTTGATCGTAGTGGTGACCATCTCATAATTCTCTCATCTCAGCACCAGAATATTGTGGATTCTGTAATGATAATTGCATTGTGCATTTATCCATTCGAGGCTACCACATAGACATTAAAGCAGCAGCAGAAGTCTTCCGGGAAGAAATAGTAAAAACGATTCATGTGTCACAGTTTGGGCATTTCTAATTCTGAGTGTTTCTGGCTGGGTGTGTAAATGTTTTTGCCCCAAGAACATTACAGTTTCAAGTCATGGGTGCAGTGAGTTCCCCACGTAATCTCATCTGAAAGTCCCCCGTCAGCACAAAGGGAGTGCTGCACTGTCAAAGGTGCTGCTTTCTGCATGAGACATTAAAGTGGACGGGCGAGATTACGTTCTCCCAACGTCCTGGTCACTATTTATCATTCAGTTACCATGAAGAGATTATGCAGTCAGAATTATGTTGCTGTTTGTGGAAACTGGTGTGCAGGTAGATGCAATGTTTACTCCCTCAAGACTGCCTCTGCATATTTGCAAAATGAGCTGCAGCAACTCGGAAACTCCCTGCAAAAGCACCTTCTGAAACCGTAATCTGTACCATCCAGAAGGGTCAGGGCAGCTGGTTCATTAGAGCATCACACATGGCTGTAAGTTTTCCTCCAAGCGAGTCACTATCCTGACGTGGAAGTATATCGACATTCTTTCAGTGTGGCTGTGTCAAAATCCTGGCACACCCTTCCTGACAGCACTGTGTGTGTCTGTGTGTACCTTCGCCTGAACAGTTGCACTGATTTAAGAAGGCAGTTACAAATGCACAGTAAATGCTGGCCTTGCCCAAATCCCATGTCTGAATTAAAGATCATTCCCTTACCTCAATCCAGGTAGGATGGGATAGGTAACTAGTGGAGGCTGGTCTGGTGTGGGCAGGTTGGACCGAGGGGCCTATTCCCATGGTGTCCACGCCAGACAATTCGACAGAGACAAGTGGCGTCCATTTGTGCCCTCTCTCACAATGCATCTTGGGATAGTTTACACCATTTACAGGCACAGAAGGATTGTAAGCAGTTGGTGAAACACAAAGTAGAGATGAGATCTGAGGGATATGGAGTGATTTGCGTAAGCTCACCCAGAAAATATCGTCACCTTAATTGTAAAGTTTCCTCCAGGTTTTTCTGCGCGGAGATGTGTCTAACAGCAACTATACGCGGGTGTGAAGGAAAACTGCCAAGTCAGTCCCAAATATTAACAAGACAGACAACGAGAAGCCGTTTTACATCTTGGCCTCAGGGTCTCAGCGCCATGGTAACACATTCCACCTCAGCCACTGAGAGAAACGATGTACGGCTGCTTTAATGAAATAATGGAAGACTTTATTTATATAGCTCCTTTCATGAACTGTCAAAGGATAAGGGCAGCTGAATACCACCATCTGAAAGTTCCTCTCTAAGTCACACGCCAGTGTTACTTAGAACTATATTGCAGTTCCTTCACTGTTGCTGGGTCAAAATCCTGAAATTCCCTTCATTGCACCACTGTGGGTAACACTCAATCTGCCCACAGCAAGCTCCCGCAAATAGCTTTTACAGAATCTGTTTTGGGGAAGGCAGTGGTCTAGTAGTATTATTGCTGGACTGTTAATCCAGAGACCAAGATAATGTTCTGGGCTTGAATCCCGCCACAGCAGATGGTGGAATTTGCATTCAATAAATATCTGGAATTAAGAATCCAGTGACAACCATGAATCTGTTACCGATTGTCGGAAAAACCATCTGGTTACTAATGTCCTTTAGGGAAGGAAACTGCTATCCTTACCTGGCTTGGCCTACATGTGACTCCAGTCCCACAGCAATGTGGTTGGCTCTAAACTGCCCTCTGGGCAATTAGGGATGGACAATAAATGCTGCCTAGCCAGCGACACGCTCATCTCGTGAATGAATAAAGATTTAGCGATAAGTACTGGCTAGAATGTGAGGGATAACATCACTTCTCTTGTTTATGGTGTTACCATAGAGCAGACAGGGCCTCAGTTTTGCATAACAACCAGAAGACTACACCTCTGACAGTGCAGCACTGCGCTGGAGTGTCAGCCTAGATTTCTGTGCGCTATGTTGTAGCGTGGGGCTGGAACTGAACACACAGGCTACTGATTCAGAGTCAAAAACACTACGCACTGAAGCCATGGCTAAAACTGAAAGAGTGGGTTACTCAGTGGAATTTCTCAGCGTTTTGTAAGTGCCACCTACACCCCACAGAAGAGAGATCCCTCTCTGTGAATTGCTGCCTAAAGATTTGCAGTGTGTGTGTGTGTGTGTGTGTGTGTGTGTGTGTGTGTGTGTGTACGTGTGTACGTGTGTTTGTGTGTCTGGAGGTTGGGGGAATGATGGTGGTGGATGATGCTAGATGGAGCCTCAGAGCTTCTAAAGCACAAGAGGTTCCAGCTGGACTCTCCAACCAGCAGCACATGCTCCACCACCATTGAGAATCCATCCTGTCTCCACCTCCCTGAAGCACAAATCTGATCCAACCCGGGCCTTTTAGCCCAGGCGTGTTTGTCAGTTTCCTAACTTGAGGTGTCAACCCCCGGGTAGAAACCAAGTCTGTGGCGCTGGGATTACTGATTAGACAGTGGCAGTTCGGAAGAAAGCTGTTTTAAATAGGGTTTGCTTTGAAATAAAAGTTTCTGCAAATTCAGTGGCTCACCAACTCCTCATTTCGATTCCAGTCTTAGAAGCTCCTTCCTAAATGAGTTGTCCTTTAAACTGAACTGAGCTGCTGTGGGAAAAGCTATTTGAAGAACTTTTTAAATGTGAGATGTGGTCATATGTGCCATTTGTAGATGGTGCTTTTTATTTGTTGTTAAGGAGATTGTTGCAATGCAGCGGACTATTTGCATGTGACCCGGTATTTTATTAAAACCTGGATTGCTGCGATAACAAAAGTTGTGTCTGAGGAATGTTTGGTTACAGCTGAGGGGCCTTTTGTATCACCACAATAGCCACAGTTAATATACTCGGCTTGAGGCTTGTGTAGTAATTTTGTGAAGCTGAACAAAAGGAGACTTTGTCTGGAGCCTGAATATAAAGGAGGAATTGTAACATGTAATCCTTTTTGAAATCAGATCATTCTGGTGCTGTGTGGAGACTCGGTGCAGGTTAAGCTGTTGTTGCTGAGAGGTGAAGCCCTATTAAAATATGAAACTAACAGTACGCAGGCAGCCCCTGAGATCTCTGCTGTTGCGCAATTGAATTCTGTTTCAGTAGCAAGAACAGAAATTATTGGGAAAGCTCAGCAGGCCTGGCAGCATCCGTGGAGAGAAAGCAGTTAACATTTCGGTTTGAGTGACCCTTCCTCAGAACGGGTACTGTGTTTGGCTCTGCATTTGGGTAGTAGTAAATACTCATCCTGTGTGCATATTCTTGGCTTCAATGCTTCGTTTTCCCAAGTCCTCCAATCATCCAAGGTCTCTGTCCTCCCTAATTCTGTGACTTCCCCCGGAAAGCCCCTGCACGGCTCCAATTAGACCAGAAGACCATAAGATTTAAGAGCAGCAAAAGGCCGTTCAGCCCATTGAATCTGCCCTGCCATTCAGTGAGATCATGGCCGATCCGATAAATTCTCAAATCTATTTTCCTTCCTTTTCCCCATAACCTTTGATTCCTTTACTGATTAAAAATTGGGACAGCATGGTGGCTCAGTGGTTAGTACTGCTGCCTGACAGCACCAGGGACGGGGTTCGATTCCACCCTCAGGCAACTGTCTGTGTGGAGTTTGCACATTCTCCCCGTGTCTGCGTGGGTTTCCTCCGGGTGCTCCGGTTTCCTCCCACAGTCCAGAGATGTGCAGGCGAGGGTGGATTAGCCACGGGAATTGCAGGGTTACAGGGATAGGGTAGGGGGTGAGTCTGTGTGGGATGCTGTTTGGAGAGTGGGTGTAGACTTGTTGGGCCAAATGGCCTGTTCCCACACTTGTAGGGATTCTATTTAAAAAATTTAACTGTGAATCTAAATAAAAATTCTGTTTGATCAGTCCCTGCAATTTTGAGATTGTGTCATAGGAAGGACATTGAGATAATAAAGAGCATGTAATGACTGACCAGGAGACTGCCCTGTATGAACAAATAAAGATCCATCCAATCTTGCTCAAGGCTTCTGCCTCGTCTGCTCCCAAGTTAATTAAGTTGCCCACTTAAACCACATCTGTATCTTTGTTTTAAAGACCTGCATCATTTAAGAAGTCAAATGGTCACAATAAGCTTTGATGAACCTCTTAATTACATCTTAATTTGCGTGCTCTTTGCAAGTATTTGTATGTCAAGTGCTGAGAGATGTTTCTGAGTGATGTGGTGAAGAATCTTGATGAATCCAGTCTGTTTTGAGTGTCCTTTCTCCCCCTCATTTTATTTGATTGGAACAAAGAAGCACTTTGACAGCAAATTATTTAAACAGCAAGAGCAGATAGCCTCATTGCAGACACTCACCCATGTCCAGAGGAGTGAACTGTTGTGGTTGTTAGGTGCAGATTGATGTCTGAATCCATCCTGTTGCAGATACCTTCACAGTTTCAGGCTTTTGCAAACACGTTCTCCCTAGTTTTTTTTCCCTATTTCCTATTCTTCCTGATGTACTTGTTTAACAGTTCCTGAGAACAGTGTTCACTCTTGAATTGTCTGTCCGTTAGATAAAAAGGAAAAGAATAGCTTGCATTTATGTAGCAACTTTAATGATCTCAGGACAACCTTGGAGGGCTTTACAGCCTCTGGATTGCTTTTGAGGCACAGTTATTTTTGTAATGGAGGAAATATGACAGGCAATTTGTGCACAGCAAGCTCCCACAAACTGCAATATAAGACCATAAGATATAGGAGCAGAAATTAGGCCATTCGGCCCATCGAGTCTGCTCTGCCGTTCAATCATGGCTGATAAGTTCCTCAATGCCATTCTCCTGCTTTCTCCCCGTAACCCTTGATCCCCTTGATAATCAAGAGCCTATCTATCTCAGTCTTAAATGTACTCAATGGCCTGGTCTCCACAGCCTTCTGTGGTAATGAATTCTATAGATTCACCACTCTCTCTGGCTGAAGAAGTTTCTCCTCATCTCCATTCTAAAAGGTCTTCCCTTTACTCTAAGGCTGTGCTTTCGGGTCCTAGTCTCTCCTACCAGTGGAAACATCTTCCCAACACCCACTCTGTCCAGGCCATTCAGTATTCGGTAAGTTTCAGTTAGATCCCCCATCATCCTTTTAAACTCATGATAAGAACCAGATCATCTTTTTCAATACTTGGGCTTGATTGAGCCACATGTTGGCCAGGACCTTCAGAAATTGGAGTTTTGAAATTAATGAGAGCAGGATGTTTTTAACAACAAAGTGGTGTTTCATTTTTGCGCAATGTGACAAAATCATGTTCTTTGTCTTAAAGCAAAAGTTGCCTCTGATTCCGCTTCTAAAGATGTTTAGTTATGGATGTGGGAATATTCAATGAAATTTTAATGTAGAGGGAACCAACAGAGAGACTACTACAACTCCTGGTCTATTCTCCAAGAGTCTTGTTGCCTCACTGTCATGGTGCCTCGGGGTCTCTCTGCCTCGGGGTCTCTCTGCCTCGGGGTCTCT
>NC_063357.1:8845263-8893015 GCF_021869965.1 Rhincodon typus | reverse complement strand
TGCCTCGGGGTCTCTCTGCCTCGGGGTCTCTCTGCCTCGGGGTCTCTCTGCCTCGGGGTCTGTCTGCCTCGGGGTCTGTCTCAGGGTCTCTGTGCACATCTGAAACTAAATAAACAATTGAACATACGTAGTAGGGAAAAAATTTCTTTGAGCACTGTTTGAAGCAAAATCACAACCACATTCTTTATTGACCAGAATTAGTGTTTGTTAAAATAATGTTTGCAGAGGATTTTGTTCACTCCCTCCCACTGTTGACAATGGGCATGCCATCATTTCGATAAGACAATTTGGTTATAGTTCCTCTCTGAGCTCTCGTTTTATCCTGCTCACACAAATGGTATCATGGTAATGTCACTGGATTAGTAACCTAGAGGTCGTTGCTAATGCTTTGTGTACATGAGTTTGAATCCCACTAAGGTTAAATTTAGACAACAAGGTGCAGGGCTGGATGAACACAGCAGGCCAAGCAGCATCATAGGAGCAGAGAGGCTGACTTTTCGGGCCTAGACCCTTCATCAGAAAAGGGGGAGGGGAAGGGGGTTCTGAAATAAATAGGGAGAGAGTGGGAGGCGGAGAGGAAACAAACAGGTTGAAGAGGCGGGGATGGAGCCAGTAAAGGTGAGTGTAGGTAGGGAGTTAGGAAGGGGATAGGTCAGTCCAGGGAGGACGGACAGGTCAAGGGGGCGGGATGAGGTTGGTCGGTAGGAGATGGAGGTGTGGCTTGAGGAGGGAGGAGGGGATAGGTGGGAGGAAGAACAGGTTATTCTAGGTAGCTGTGGGAGTCGGTGGGCTTGAAATGAATATCGGTTTCTAGGTTACGTGGAACAATCCCTCTTCCGTACCTACACCGGCCCTAAACCCCACCTCTTCCTCCGTTACATTGATGACTGTATCGGCGCCGCCTCGTGCTCCCACGAGGAACTCGAACAGTTCATCCACTTCACTAACACCTTCCACCCCAACCTTAAGTTTACCTGGACCATCTCTAACACCTCTCTCCCCTTCCTGGACCTCTCTGTCTCCATATCGGGCAACCACCTAGAAACCGATATTCATTTCAAGCCCACCGACTCCCACAGCTACCTCGAATACTCCTCCTTCCACCCACCTTCCTGCCAAAATGCTATCCCCTATTCCCAATTCCTTCGCCTCCACCGCATCTGCTCCCAGGATGAGGCATTCCACTCCCGTACATCTCAGATGTCCTCGTTTTTCAAGGACCGTAACTTCCCCCCCTCGGTGGTCGAGAACGCCCTCAACAGTGTCTCCCACATCTCCCGCACCTCATCCCTCACACCCTGTCCACGCAATAAGAACCAAAAAAGAATCCCCCTCGTCCTCACGTACCACCCCACCAACCTCCGGATCCAACGCATCATCCTCCGACACTTCCGCCATCTGCAATCCGACCCCACCACCAAAGACATCTTTCCCTCCCCACCCTTATCTGCTTTCCGGAGGGACAACTCTCTCCGTGACTCTCTTGTCTGCTCCACACTCCCCTCCAGCTCCACCACACCCGGCACTTTTCCCTGCAACCGCAGGAAGTGCTACACCTGCCCCCATACCTCCTCCCTCACCCCCATCCCAGGCCCCAAGAAGACTTTCCACATCAAGCAGATGTTCACCTGCACATCTGCCAATGTGGTATACTGCATCCGCTGTACCCGGTGTGGCTTCCTCTACATCGGGGAAACCAAGCGGAGACTCGGGGACCGCTTTGCAGAACACTTACGCTCGGTTCGCAACAAACAACTGCACCTCCCAGTCGCGAACCATTTCAACTCCCCCTCCCATTCCTCAGACGACATGTCCATCCTGGGCCTCCTGCAGTGCCACAACGATGCCACCCGAAGGTTGCAGGAACAGCAACTCATATTCCACTGGGGAACCCTGCAGCCCAATGGTATCAATGTGGATTTCACAAGTTTCAAAATCTCCCCTCCCCCTACCGCATCCCAAAACCAGTCCAGCTCGTCCCTGCCTCCCTAACCTGTTCTTCCTCCCACCTATCCCCTCCTCCCACCTCAAGCCGCACCTCCATCTCCTACCGACCAACCTCATCCCGCCCCCTTGACCTGTCCGTCCTCCCTGGACTGACCTATCCCCTTCCTAACTCCCTACCTACACTCACCTTTACTGGCTCCATCCCCGCCTCTTCAACCTGTTTGTTTCCTCTCTACCTATCCTCTCCTCTATCCCTCTTCTATCCGCCTCCCACTCTCTCCCTATTTATTTCAGAACCCCCTTCCCCTCCCCCTTTTCTGATGAAGGGTCTAGGCCCGAAACGTCAGCCTCTCTGCTCCTATGATGCTGCTTGGCCTGCTGTGTTCATCCAGCCCTGCACCTTGTTGTCTCGGGTTCTCCAGCATCTGCAGTTCCTACTATCTCTGATTCAAGGTTAAATTTAGTTTCAGTTAACAAAGCGTGAAGATAAAGCCAGCTTCAGTGATGAAGGCATCACCGTTTGGTTGTAAAAATAAACAAGTTGGTTCATGAGTGTCATCTAGGAAAAGAAATCTGCCATCGTTACCTGCTTCCATGTTACTCCAGACTCTCAGCAATGTGGTTGACTCTTAACTGCCCTTGAGGATGGACAATAAATCATGGTCTTTTCATTAATGTTCTTATTCTATCGAAGCATACAGAAGAACCCAGAGTTTATTTGCTGACAGTACATGAAAGTTTTGTTTCAATGGCATGGAGTCTGTAGGTACCT
Source organism: Rhincodon typus (assembly GCF_021869965.1). NCBI lineage: Eukaryota > Metazoa > Chordata > Chondrichthyes > Orectolobiformes > Rhincodontidae > Rhincodon > Rhincodon typus. The sequence goes on along the minus strand of NC_063357.1, from coordinate 8,890,296 downwards.
TGAATCTGACCTATCCTGAGTGGTGTGGAGTTGAGAAAAAAGTTGCAGAAGGAACATAATTGGCCTGAACACTAACTTGTTGACTGTTCTTCTGCAACAGTTGAGAATTGGACAGAGGCTGACAGGCTCTTATGCTGCCTAAGACATTGGGGATATATTTGCTCAGTTTGAGTCGGCCTGCACAAACTCAATGATGGATGGTTTTCACTATGATCAACATATTGTCTCTTAGTGGGAAATGGCGCTCAAAAAATTCCAATCTTTAGTCGGTGTTTGCTCCTTTCGGAGGAAGCATTTGGGGCCTGGAGGGAGGTTGAATGAACTCAGCTTCTTCCAGTAAAAGGCTACAGGTGTGTTTGGAAAGATTGATCCATTTCCTCAGATCAGGTTCTGTAACGGTGTTTTAAGTCTGATCACTGCATGTGGTAGAGGAGGTGGGAAGCCAAAACACATAATTTTGGAAGTTGATTGGAACTGAGAGTAAGGGCTTGCAATACTGTTGTGTTTATTGTGTAATCTAGAAGGTAGAAATTATAAGCTTAAATTCTATTAATATGATAATGGGTCAACTGGTGCTGGGGAAAAAGAAATGACCGAAGCAACAGAGGAACAGGAGCGGGCCAGTCAGCACCTCAAACCTGTTCCACCGTTCAGTGAAGTCATGGTTGATCTATGGCCTAACTCCGTATACCTGCCTTTTGGCCCTTAATACCTTCTTTAACTAAAATGTATTTATCTCTGATTTAAAATTAGTAATTGATCTTGGACCAAACACTATTTGTGGAGGAGAGTTCATACAGCAGGGGTTAGGTGCAGTGTAAATTGACTGGTCTGCACACTGTATGTGGGATGGAGACCTTCATAAATAGAAAGATCTGAGGGCAGGATAAAGAAACTGTTTGAAAGACACCCTGAAGCTCTGCTTGAATCACGGCAGCTTTGACATTAGTGGCTGGGGGTGGGGCGAAGGCATTTGTTAATAACTGTTCAAAATGGCAGCAGTGTGAGCATCAAACTGCATCACTTTTTGCCTCACTGTTACGGCATTTGCACTTGGAATGGCAATAGAAAAGAAAACAGCAGCCAACCCTGAAATCTGGACCCCATTACCCCAAGGGTCATCCCCACAAAGACTTTCCTACCCTACCTCACTACCATGACCCAGTGACCTCCATCTCCCATATCCTTCACTCTTACTTGGTATTACACAGGGTATACAGCATGGAACATCCAGCCTAACTCATCCTTCCTTATCTAACTCCCATCAGAGTAACCTTCTCGTCCCTTCTCCCTCATAGGTGTATCTGTACTCTCCTTAAGCACATTCACAATATTTGCCTCAGCCGTTCCTGTAGTAATTATCACATCCTCACCGCTCTCTGGGAAAAGACGTTTCTTCTGAATTCCCTGTTTGATTCCTTGGTGACTATCTATATATCGATGAGTTATAGTTTTGCCCTTCTGCACAGATGGAAACGCTCTGTGCCTCCCTATTGTAACCTCGATTATATATGGATCCACAGGGCTCCTGACTGTGTTGCCTAGACACTGAGTGCTAAAAGGCTAACCAGTCATAGAGGGCATCACAGCTGGGACCGGTGATGACTTCATCCAATGATCCAGTCACATATCGTTTCCAGCACAGGTCAGTGGACAGTCATTCAGAGAAGGCACCCTGACTGACTCTGTTCCCTGTCAGCCCTTAATTATAACAGCCTTACCCTGCGATCAGCTAACTCAGCACAGAAGAGGTATTGATCTTGGGCACTACTGCTCTGCGTTTCTATTCATCAAACAACGCATCTTATTGACTGCAATTTACTTGCCTTTTAAAAGTCGTGGGCCCATGTGGATTATCCACTGTACATATTATATAAATGAGAACGTGACGTCAGTGTTTTGGAGGTTGAGAATGGTGGATGGGACATTTATTTTGATGATGCTGCCATGCCAGTGGTGGTCAGGACATATGTGCACTTTCTGCTCTGCCGGTCTGTTTTCTTGCTGCCTCTGACCTGAGCTTTGGTTCCCACTCCCCTCCTACAGGATCCAGGCCTCTGTGTCTTCAGCTACAAACTCCTGCATCTTTCTATCCTTCTCATTACTGCCCACTTTCTTGCTTTTCTCCCTCTGCCTTCCATTTTCTGCCCTACTCTCTCATTTTCGCCCTCCTCCATCACTCCTGCTATCCTATAACCCCTCTCTTCTTCATCACTGCTCTCTTCCTCTCAATCTCATGTTGTCTTCAGCTTCCTCTGTCTCCCTCCCGCTCCCCTCGCTCCCTTCCGCTCCCCCTGCTCCCTCCCGCTCCCTCCCGCTCCTCCCGCTCCCCCCGCTCCCTCCCGCTCCCCCCGCTCCCTCCCGCTCCCCCCGCTCCCTCCTGCTCTCCTCTCTCCCTCCTGCTCTCCTTCCTCATTCCCACATTCCTGCTCTTCACTTTATCATTCCTACTCTGCTGATCCCTTCCCTCTCTGGTTCCCACTATCCTCACGTTCCTCATTCCCCACGCTCCACTCAACATGATGCCAACCTCAATCTGAGCCTATCCAGTGAAAGGAAACTGTACAGTTACTGAAAATAAATATGTTGCAGTTTTTTTCTGAGGTTCTTTATTACCTGTTTTGGGATATGGTGCCTGATAATTTTTAAAAAAATATATAGTTCCTATCTCTGTGGGTAAAATAAATGTTCCTCAAAGCCTCTTGGAATCAGTTTCTACAGAACCAAATAGTAGGGCCTGCAGTAATGATTCCATCAATTCAAACATCAGGCTAAGATAAAGCAGACGGTAAGCTGTCCTCCTGGCCCCAGGTCTGTGCAGTGAATATTGTCGTCTTAAGGATGGATTTTTGAACGGATCTCAGGAGAGTGAGTGAGAGGGTTTAATTTGTCACTTCTCAACTGGCTGCCCCTGATGTTTCGGTTGGAGTTATTTTCTTCCCTGTAGCAGAAGTGCATGTCTGATGCCTGGGACAGCGAGTGACCTCCCTCAGCCCTGCAACACCCTTGAGGTCTCAGCGCACCCTCAACTCCGACTTCATTTACATCCCTGAACTGAAACCATTGCAGCTCTTGTTGCCATGTGCTCCCCATGAAGACTGGGCTGGAGGTGGAAGGCTGAATAAAGTAGGGATTGTACAAGAAGGCAGGATTGTGTTTATTGGGACAGGAGGGGAGGCCATTTGATCTTTGAGCCTGTTCCATTACTCTGGGAGGTCTTGACTAGCCACTGCCCTATGGCCCTTTATCCCTTTTGATTAACAAAACCTTTCAGACCCTGACTTAACATGAAGAATTGACCAGTCGCTGCTTTGCGAACTTCTTTCAGCCTTTGTATGGAGAAGTGTTTCCTGATTCTATCCCGAAGCATCAAGTTCAATGCCTCCTAGGCCCTCAAACCAATAGAAATTGTTTCTCCAGCTAACCTCTCTGGTTATATTGAAAACACCAATTACAGTTAACTGGCTAAACTCAATGGAATACAACTCTACATTTTGGAATCTCCCCACCATAATTTAACTCTTGGTGTTCAAGCACTATTCTGATGAGTTTACCCTGTCCTTTTTTTTTGATTTGATTTATTATTGTCACATGTAGCTAGCTACAGTGAAAAGTTTTGTTTTGCGTGCAGTACAGTTAGATCATACCATACAAAGATTATAGGGTGATTGAACAGAGCGGGGATTACAAATTTACAGCTGCCAAGAAGATGCACAAAAAGCAAGATCAACATTAGATCTGAAATCTGAGAGGCCCATTCAGAAGTCTAATAACAGCGGGAAAGAAGCTGTTCTAGAACTTGTTGGTGCATGTGTTTAAGCTTTTGTATCTTCTGCCTACCAGGCTAGGAGGGGGTCTTTGATGATGTTGGCTGCCTTTCCAAGGCAGAAAGAAGTTTAGATGGAGTCAATGGATGGAAGGTTGGCTCATGTGATGGACTGGGTTGTGTTCACAACTCTCTGTAGTTTCTTATGGTCCTGGGCAGAGCAGATACCGTACCAAGCTGTGATGTATCCACATAGCATGCTTTCTGTGGTGCATCTGTAAACGTTGTTGAGGGTCTTTATGGACATGCTGAATTTCCTTAGCCTCCTGAGGAAGAAGAGGTGTTGTTGTGCTTTCTTGACTGTCGCATCAGTGTGGGAGGACCAAGGCACACTGTTGTTGGTTATCGTTACTCGTGGGAACTTGATGCTCTCGACCCCTTCCACCTCTGCTCCATTGATGTAGATAGGGGCATGTCCTCCTCCTTGCTTCCTGAAGTTGATGATCAGCTCTTTAGTTTTGCTGACGTTGAGGGAGAGATTGTTATCTTCGCACCATGCCACTCTTTCTCTGCGGCCATTGGATCCTTCCTAAGGGGAAACCTGAGACTGCTCCTAGTGCTACACGGTTGATCTGACCAAGGCCTTGTACCATTGAGGTATAATTTCTACCTCATTAAATTCTTTTCTTGCGTACTGTTAAAATAAGTCACATTTTGTCAAAGCTTTTCGTCTCTCACTCATCAGGACAATTCACAACAATATCAATTCAAGGGGAAAGCCAGCATTCATACTGCATGAGACGAGAGGGCTGATTAGTTGGCAAGTGGACTCTAATTGGTAGAGGCTTTGCTATGAGCACAGACCCATTAATGCTGATTGACAGTTAACTGCCAACTTTTGTTTTAATTGTAAATCTGATGTTCCAGAGAAATTAACCTGCGAATGGCTGCCAACTATATTGTTGAGTTGAGGCATAATGCATGTGAATATTCTTTCTGTCTGCAAAGGCAAGGGTCCTGTGTACTAATATGTAGCTTCCAGTCCATACATATGCACCACACTGTGAGTGACTGGTAACCTTAACTTGGTTGGCAGCATAATCCTTTGTGCATTGCCGATGTCAAAGCCAACATATCTAGGTAGGCAGGGTAGATGTTTCTCCTGGTTGTGGACTGAAGTATCAGAGGACACAGTTTCAAAAAAAGGGAAAACCCACGTACAACTGAGATGCAAAGAAATTCTTTTACTCTGAATTTTGTGAATCTTTGGAATTTTTTACTCCGGAAGGGTGGAAAGCTCAGTCATTGAGTATCTGTAAAGCAGAGATTGGCAATTTCACAATACCAAATATATAAAGGGATATGGGGATCATTTAGGGAAAAAACACCGATATGGATCATCAGCCATGCTGGCATTGAATGGCACAGCAGGGCTTGATGGGCTGAATGGCCTCCTTCTGCTCCAATGTTCCTGTGGTCTTTTTGATCATTTTTCTTTATCTTTTCAGGACGTTTTAATGATCTGCATACTTAGACCCTGAAATTTCTTTGGACCTGTATTGACACTAGATTTTCTACAAAGTACTTTCTTCTGTCATTTGTGCATCAAAATTGGATGATGTCACAGTTTCCAACAATAAAATATACTTGCTACAATTTTGCCCAATCACTGAAACTTATTTATTTTTTGAATGCAGTTCTTCCAGTTACGTGGCATACAATCCTGTCTGTTGTGTCATTGGCAAATTTAGGTACGTGGCTTCAATTGTTGAAGTCATTAAAAAATATGGTGAACAGTTAAAGCCCAAACACATCCTTGTGGAAACCATTAGTCAGTTCCTATCAATCAGAGGACCTGTCCACTATCCCTACACTCTGTCTGCTGTCGTTCAGCCAGTCTCTTAACCAGGTCAACACTTTACCTTCAGTGACATGAGCTGCAACTTTAGCAAGCTGTCTCCTACAAAGGATTTGATCAAATGCTTTCCAGAAGTCAATTTAGATAACATTCAGAGACATTGACCAGTCTACTACTTCAGTCGGGTTTTCCAAAGATTCACTGAAAGCCATCAGGCATGGCCAATCCTTTGCAACTGTCTTGCAACCAGCAGAAAGTGTTCTAGGTGTTCACTGGCCCTCTTGTGACAAAGTAGTAGTGTCCAGGCCTCTGGCCTAAGGGATTGGGTTCAAAGTCCCACCTACTCCAGCGGTGGCGTGTAGTAACATTACTGAGTGGGCTGGTTAGAACATATTTCTAGGTGTTCAGTCACTCTCTCCTCAGTTAGAGACTGATGTAGTTGCGTGACAACAGATGTTGGGCAAACTGGTCTATAGTCCCCTCTTTCTTTAATAACAGTGTTTGGGGGGAATTGGGGGAATGGAGAATTTTCAGAGAGTTTTGTGGCCTGGTGGTTGGTAAGAGTAGGACAAGGTATTGACATAATATTCGAATGGTAGAGCAACAATGATCAAATTGAGGAGTTGCTGGAATGGCAAGCATAATAATAGTCAAGCACTGGGGCGATGGCGAACAGGACTTTGGGATGAGCTTGGACATGGGCAACAGAGTTTCTGGAGTGTTGATATTTATCGGGGAAGAAAGGTGGAAGGCTGAGAGATGGGAAGAGCCTGCTGTAAAAGGATGAATGGGCAGCAGCTGAACAGAGGCAGGGATGAAGATGGACGACGCTGCGGACGTGGAAATAGGTAGAGTTTTGGAATGAAGAGGATACAGGACCAGAAGCTCAGTGCAGGGTTTGGTCCAGGTTTGGACAGCGATCAGAGGGAGCTGGGAGGGAGGGGTGACACTGACACTGGGAACGGCCAATGCCCACTCTGTGAATGTAACAAAGAGAAAAGCGGCAAATCGGAAAGGTCCTCCTGATTTTACCGCTTCCGAAGAATGGAGATATCTAATTAATTAGGAGCAGCGGTGTGTCTGCTGACAACAGGCAGAGCCGGGGGAGTGATCTGGGAGCTCAGTAAGTTGTACCTTGGCAGCCGGAATGTGTTTGCTCAATTCAGATGTGTTCTCTCAACTCCTAATTCAAAGCACACCTTTTCAACTGTGTCATAGGATTAGGCTTACATTTATGCCTGAGGGAGTGCCGGTTATTGAGTAACACACAAAGATCTTCTATTTAATTCTCGACCAGGGTGTTCGGAGGGAGGTATTCACCTGGTAGTGCATGCTGAGAAGGGTTAACTTGGCAAATTGGGCAAGTGTCCCATCAGACCCAGTTCCCACACTCGACTAAATATGACAAGGGGCTTTGAAGCAGCAACAGGAGTACTCTTGACAGTGTGCTGAGGTGGCTGGGGTAGACTCACTCTTGTGTGAATGGTGCTACAAACAGACAAGAGGATTAAATCAGGCTGAGCTGCTGTATGTGAGTGTTTTTAATATGGGATCTGCACATTGCTGGCTAGGCCAGCATATATTACCCATCAAACAGTTGAGAGTCAACCACGTTTGCTGTGGGTCTGGAGTGACATTAGGCCAGAAGATTTCTCCTCCGTGCAGGGCATTAGAGAAACAGAGGGGTTTTATTTTTATATGACAATGGTCACTAGTAGGCTAACTTTCAATTCCAGGTCTTTATTGAATTCAAATTTCACCATCAGCGATGGTGGGATTTGAACCCATGTCACCAGAACATTAGGCTGGGGTTCTGGATTACTGAGGCAGTGACTTTTGCCAGTGTGCTACCTCTATTTCACAACGCTCCAAAGCCCAGGTCATGGCAGAAGCACCAACAATGGGTAACTCTGAGCAGGTGGCATCTGTGGCCTCTTTCTGAGCCAGGCCGGAAGTCCTGAGAACGTGCGGCTACTCACTGGCACAGGCCAGCTTCCTATTCGCAGGCCTGACTGGGTCCAATTGATAGGAATTTTATTGAGGTCAGGCAATTATTAGCTGGGAAACAAACAGTCATTAAAACGTTTAGTCACATCTTTCATCAACAGAGACCTGATGGCTTTGTGAGGCACTGGGCTGGAAACCGTGGTATTCTTTTTGAGGATGAAGGCCTGAGGAATGTGTGAGAATTGTTAACCCTTTATTGCACGCTGCCCACTAACTGAACATTTGAGAGCTGGGAAGGGAAGCCAGTTCCCGTGAAAACATACAGGAGGAAGTGTTGAGAGTTTGGCACCTGACAGTGCCGAGTTACTGGATGATCGTCTCCAGTCTCTGTGAGAATTACATTAATCCGAAGGTGAGTGAATGTGGGCTGTCTCAAAATCCAAACACTGATGGATCCACAACACAATAAGGCTCCAAAATCTGCATGATTGGCGCAGTGTTCCACAGACTTCATGGCATTTGCACAATAGGTCTAAACTAGTGCTTCCAGTTCACAAGGCCTACTCTTAGCGTACCTCATCAATATGTTGTTTTATCTCTTTATTTACTTACATGGCTCTTTTAAAACGCCCTCTGTTCTCACCATGCTGTAGATCAGCAAGTCCCACAATCTCTCTCTGGTAAGGAGTGTTTATTCTAAGACAAACTAGTCTCTATTGGCTAGTTTTGAACTTCACTGCATGTTCGATGTCCACCCTACTAAACCCCTTCATAATTTTCAATGCCTCTATCAGGATACCAGTCTTTCCTCGTGAGAGGAAAGAGACCCAGTCTCTTTATTCTCTCTCTTAATTGTTATATTCTTTTCAGCCTTAGTATCACCCTCTCCTGTGTCTCTGTATCATCCCTTGCCCTTGGGAAGGTTTGCTGGCCCATTTCAGAGAGTAGTTAACAGTTAACCACATTGCTGTAGGCTTGAAGTCACATGTAGGCCAGACTGGGTAAAGCTAGCAGATTTCTTCCCCTAAGAGGCTTTAGTGAACTAGATGTTCTGTGCAATAATCCTTATCCACCATCACTGAAACCAGCTGTTTTCTTCTCGAGAGATTTCTGAAGGGGGGTCCCGACCTGAAACGTCAGCTTTCCTGCTCCTGTGATGCTGCCTGGCCTGCTGTGTTCCTCCAGCTCCACACTATGTTATCTCTGTTTTCTTCTCAAGTCAAGATTTGTTAAATAACTTTAAATTCCTCCTGCTGCTGCGGTAGGTTTGGAGCTCCTATTTCCAGAACATTCTTCCAGACCTTTGGATTACTAGTCTAGTCATATCACTACTATACTGACGTTCCCATCAAACAAGCTGGTTCCTGACCTGGAACAACTTGTTGCTCTCAGCGTCTGAAAGTTCACAGAACTTAACCAGGTGTTTTTTTTTCCCCAAGTAAAAAAGGTACATGAATAAGGTTTAGAGGGATATGGGCCAGACAGAAGCAAATGGGACTAGTTCAGTTTGGGAAACCATGGATGAGTTGGACCAAGGGTCAGCTTCCACGCTGTATGACTCTATGAATGAAATTTTAATAAAGTCTGTTTTTGAGTACTGAAAGAAAGGAGTGGTGACATCTTCTATGGCGATTCTTGGGAAAGTAGGAGTCACGGTTCCCTTGTTCTGTAAAGAGGCAGTGATAACATTCTGGTTTCCCTTGTTTACTGCAGCTGGAGGATCACCTGAAAGGAGACACCACTGATCTTCTGGAGTAGGACAATAACTTTCAATAACTTAGGGGGGGATTGGCCTAGTGGCATTATCGCTAGACTGTTAGTCCAGAGACCTGGGTAACAGTCTGGGGACCTGGGTTTGAATCCTGCCACGGCAGATGGTGGAACTTGAATTCAATAAAAATACCTGGAATTAAGAATCTAATATTAGGTTCCTAACGATTTTTGGGGGAGGAAAACCCATCTGGTTCACTAATGTCCTTTAGGGAAGGAAACTGCCATCCTTACCTCGTCTGGCCTACATGTGACTCCAGACCCACTGCAATGTGGTTGACTCTGAACTGCCCTCTGGGCAATTAGGGATGGGCAATAAGCGCCCAGCCAATGACGCCCTCATCCCGTGAATGAATAAAGGAAACAGCCCTTTCTAGTTTCTCGTCCACCCCACCCCTTCAATCTACCAGGACAGATGAGGAGAAGCTGCAGAACACATAACCCCCTTCCCTTCTGAGGTTCAGCAGTGCAGTTTCTGGAGCCCTCCGTGCTTTCGAGAAGGTTTATCCTACCAAAGGTCTGCACTGTAGCATTAAATGGGGCACAGCAGGGTCATTGCTGTTGTGTTTGACATGCAAAAAAAGTATTTGATAACCGCCATCAGCATTTTCCGCCCTCCTGACCAAGCTGCAGAGAAAGTCGCTACTCTGCTGATGTACTCCTGACAGAGCAATAAGAATATTTACCTTTTTTTCATTTCAAGACTTCACCCTACCATCTCAGCTTTGCAAATTTGCATCAACACCAACCACGGAATTAATTTTGTACATCCATCTTGCTGAGTCCTCTTGCAGCATGGCATGCCGAGGGAAGCATGGTACAGGACGATAGAATGGCTTAGCTTGAGCCCAGGCAGGCAAGTGCTTGTGATTGTAAATGGATGTTTATCGGTACCTAACGGTGTAACAAAAGTTCAGTGAGTTGTTCAATCCTATGGGTCCCACGACTCAGAGACAACATTAATATTACATCATGATAGAATGATTATGTTCATAGAATCCCTACAGATAGGCAGTTGGAGGCCACTCGGCCCATCAAGCCTGCACTGACCCTCCAAAGAGCATCCCATCCAGACCCAGCCCCCTACTTCCCTATTTCCCAAGGCTAACCCAGCTAGCCTGCACATCCCTGGACACTATGGGCAATTTAGCATGGCCAATCCACCCTGAGCTGCACATCTCTTTGGACTGTGGGTGGAAACTGGAGCACCCGGAGGAAACCCATGCAGACACGGGGAGAACGTGCAAACTCCGACAGTTGAACATGATCAGCTATTACATCGAAGAAGAAGAAGGAGCATTTTCCAGGGCTTTGGGAGAGTGCGATTAGAAAGTTGCGAGCTGGACCTAAAGGTGCAGGCCCGAGTCAGCGGGTGAGTGACGATGCAGTTCCACTTGGCATTCTCCAAGCAACAGCACCATTATGGGGGTGCGAGGTGATGGTTAGCACCATCTGGGGCTCAGCACTGTAGAACCACGCCAAGACAAAATAAGGCTTTCGTTATTTGTTCCATTGGATGTGAGCATCACTGGCAAGGCCAGCATTAATTACCCATCACTGAGCGCCTTTGAGCAGCCAATGGGGAACCTAACTCGGATGGCAGAGTAACACCAACATCGTGGGTTCAGTTCCCACACCGGCTGAGCTCACCCTGAAGGACCCTCCTTCTCAACCTCTCCCCTCGCCTGAGGCATGGTGACCCTCTGGTTAAACCAAGCTCCCCACCCCATCATCTCACTCTCTAATGAAAGAGCAGCCTTATAGCACTCTGGGCTACGGCTACTCATGGGAGGCTTGCTGGGCAGTTAAGAGTTAAACACATTGGTGTGGGCCTGGAGCCACAGAGAGGCCAGACTTGATAAGGACAGTAGATTTCTTCTTGTGAAGGACAGGTTTTTTTTTCAACAATCTGGAGGTTATACGATGGTTAGTCATGAGTAGAATTCTGTACTATTCTCGTTTTATTAATGAACAGCATTGAGATTCCTGCAGCCACCACGGGAGAACTTGTGTATGGGTTACCAGCCCAGTAACATTACCCTTGTGTTGTTACTGCTGATGTATACTGTGGCGTGTGCCGTGGACCTGCATCAACTGGAGACCTCTGCAACTGAGAGTGAGAGGAGATGTTCAGTTTGATACCCGTGACAGCTAATTTAATGAAAGATTTCTTTATCAGTTGACTTTGTTTCTGACTGCAATTCCCGAGATATGGCCTTTCATTCTTCTTCTGCCTGTCTGTATTGCCCTCAGCTTGCCACTTGTCATCAAGTCTCCCCGTCTGTCCATAGATCCGTTTCTTGCTTGATCCTGTCTGTCTATCTGTCCATGCGTATATCCCTCTTGCTGATTTCTATTCCCATGCGCAGCCAATGCCATTCATGTTTGGAGCTGGGTGCCTGAGCAGCTTTCAAACTAACAAACTTCAATCTGCCACGTCTCCCCACTTCTCCATCCCACTCTCCTCGCCTTCCCAGTGCTTTGGTCCTTATTTATTGGATTTTTCTTTTCATTGCATAAGGGATTTCCCGAAGTGGCTGTACATTTCTGGCTGGGTGCTCTGCAACAGCTGCAGAGGGTGGTGGGAGTCTGGAATGCCCTGCCTGGGAGGTTATTTGAGGCAGGGAACCTCACAATTTTAAACGTATGTGGATGAGCACTTGAAATGGCCTAATTTTCAAGGCTGTGGGCCAGGTGTGAGGGAAGGTGGGACTAGTGTAGGTTCAGAGTAGTTTTTTCAGTGCAGACTTGATGGGCTGAATGGCCTTGTCTGTACTGTATGACTCCATTCTGTACAATGCTGACCCTGCACAGTCCAGGTAGGCTAACAGAAACTGACTGTGTAAGGGGGTTTGCATCAGTTATGAGTAAGAACCGTGCAGTATTGAGCAGGAGAGAGTGCGAGTCTGTTATCCCGCTGCCATCCCAGCATTGCAGGTCTACCTACGGCATGTGGACTGCAGCGGTTTAAGAAGGCAGCTCACCACCACCTTCTCCAGGGCAACTAGAGATGGGCAATAAATGCTGGCCAGCCAGCGACACTGCATCCCCTGAATATATGAAATAAATTGCTGTGGATCGGGTTGGTATTGATGAGGGAAAGTGGGGTGTATAGTAGGGATGTGCTGGGGACCAACGTCAGACCTCTAGACTGAGACTTTTGGATATTTCTGATGTGAGCTTTGGAAACCAGGCTTGCATTTCTCGTTAATTAGGTCTCATATTAGCCAGAGGCTTGGGCGGCTGAAGGTTTGTGTTAATGCAGGTGAGGCCATCTCCCGTTTAATAATGTCAGGCTCAGTAAGAATAGAGTTGGCTGGAGAGTAGTCCTCTTAATCCACCCTGGTTATTGACAGCTCAGGAACCTGGGACAAGATTCGGAAGATGCTGCGAGACATTGGGATGCAGACAGCAGCTGACACGGTTGGAGTGCAGGTGCGCGCCTGGGATTAAGCATTTGGCAATCCATTATTGCCTCGGTCAGTCAGCAGTGAGATACAGCATTTCAAGATAAAATAGGATTCAGGTTGCAAACCATTGAAGTGAATAGAAATTGAGTTGTTATTTCACAGTGAGCCTCACAGAAAGAATTGGATTTGTTTTTGTATTGAAAGGTATTCTGTGTTGGTTTAAATAAGAGAACCTGCAGCTGAACTGTGGGTAGAATTTGACATGTGATTTGTGCTCTTGCCTTTTTGGCAAGTGTCGTCATTTGGGCTGGGGTCTATGAGCACCTGCTACCCTCTTGCCATAAGTGACCATTTCTTGAGTGTCTATACCGTGAGAGTGAATATGCCACCTGATGATTTTAAATGTGACAGCCCCCTTCCAGTAAGGGATAGCGTAGAATGGTCAGTTGGGATGATTGACCTGCCCTAACCTGAGGCACTGAGGTCAAGTGTAGCTCCTTTCCCCTCCCCTACTCCTCCACACACTCCTGTACAAATCCCACATGAAATCCACTAACTCAAACCAGGTAGCCCCCTGGCCAGGCCCCCTTTCGTGCTTGAGTTATCCATAGTCCCAGAGGGCGGTTGGGAAGGTGTCTCATCAGGAGAGAGTCGACTGGTAGTGAGTTTAACCTGAGGGTCACTGTGCCTCAGTTGAGGGGTGAGTTTGAGAAGGTGGGACCTCAGCTGGAACCTGAGCTGTTGGGGTCACTCTGCGTTGTCACAAACTGGCTGTCCAGCCAACTGAGCTAACCGACCGTGTAATGACATGAGCCAGATGAACTGCATCCAATTTTCACCAGTTTGACTGGGATGGCTGCGGGACAGGACAGTGGCTGGTCAGTGAAAGCACTGCCTTTTCACTGGGAGCAGCATCTATGCTTCTTAAAAATCATCGGTTTGGGTTCCATTTTGAGCAGCTTGGGTTAATCCATTTGACTATACACGCACACACAGAGCAAAAACTAGACCCTATCAATGTAAGATAGTCACTTAGAATTTGAAGAGGGGACTCAGAAGAAAATTCCTTACCCAAAGAATGGTGAGAATGTGGAACTTGCTATCACTGGATTCATGGATAATTGAGAAGGGAGCATAGTGTTTGCTGATACTGTTACGTGAGGAAGGATAGAGGGTGCTCAAGAGGAACACAAGTGTTGGTATGGTTCTGAGGACCCGAAACGTTAACTCTGATTTTTTTTCTTCAGAAGCTGCCGACCTGCTGAGCTTTTCCAGCAACTTCTGTTTTTGTTCCTGATTCACAGCGTTCGCATTTCTTTCGGTTTTTATTTTGTTGGTACAGATTGGTTGGACAGGGTGACCTGTTTCTATGCATTAAAACCTCTGTAGTTCTGTACAACCGCACAAAGATGTTGTGTCACCTGTGCGGAGACAATTCAAGACATTTGTTATCAGTTTGACTTACAGATGTTTCATTCTTTCCCTTCCTCTTTTGGTGTCATCTAGCTCTGCTATGCCAGTTATAAAAGGAGGTTTGAATTGACCCTGACACAGGCTCAAAACAGTTGAGTATTCTCTTGCGTCACTTGGGAAATAGTTGTCTTCCACCCAAAATACCTGACTGATCAAGTTGAGCAGGATCCAGAACTTATAGAGAACATTGCATGTGTGCCGGTACTTGCCTGTAGCCCTGAGTTAACGCACTGACATTACAGAGCCAGCTGGGGCTAGTGAAACTACAGCTTCTCCAAATAACAGAGAGAGAGCCCTACTGCACCACAACACATTGAGTGATTTTTGGAGCTGTGTCACCCACTGAAAGGCCTGGGTAAAATCTGCCTCCTGTTGGCAAGATGTTGGCTATACTCCAAGGTAGCAGGAGCTGAATGAGAAGAAACATAATTGTTATAGTGATACCAAGCAGACAGTGCCCTGTCAAGGCTGTACTCGATCCCCCTTATTTAGACCTCTACTGTTCACCTTGATGAAATTTTGTTCAAGTCAAGTATCTGTCATTGATTATTGTGCAGTTAGTTTGGTGACTGAGTTGAAAAACAGTAGGAATATTAACCACAGATGCTGCCACACCCACTGAACTTTTCCAGCAATTTCTGTTTTTATTTCTGATTTGCAACATCCGCAGTTCTTTTGGTTTTTATTAAGAATATTCTTTTGTATTATTCTAACTGTTGAATTGGTTTGGGCTTATTATCGGTGCTGTGCGGTATCTGACTTCATGGGGACAGTGGGAGTGTGAAACAACAAACAGCTCTGTAGCCATCAATACAACATCATTGCATGATTCAGTGATGGTTTGTAAGGCTTCCCATGAACTAGCCGCTTTATTTGTTTGAGCACTGAACCTTCTGATGATCGAACACTAATGGACCTAATCTGAGCTGCCTTTTTGTCTTGCAGGTAGAAGATGCCATGCTAATGTTTGATAAGACGACTAACAGGCATCGAGGTAAGTGAGAGCTTCCAGAACAAAGCCTAAGCTCAGTTAAAAGTGAACCCAGATCCCACATTGTGTTACAGCTCAGTCACTGGTGGCCATTCACTGCAGTCTTACTGGGTGTCAGTCTTCAATGTTGAGCTACTTGCATTCAATAATCCCTTTTAGCATAATGCCTGTATGCGACATCCTGTAGGCCTGAAACTCAATGTGTGAAGCAAACTTTGTTGCAGAGGTTTTAAGGTAGTAGGGGCGGGTCAGCAGTTACAGAGCTGGATGTGGGCAGCACTCTGATTGATTGAATTTTGCTAACTGAGATGCCAACAAGACAACTGCAGAATGGCACAAGTTCAAATCCAGAGTCCACCATGAATAAAGGCGCTTGTACTACTGAGAGAAAATTAAATCTGCAATGAGCACAAAATATTCTTCAAAGTATTGTGACATATTTAAAACCTCCTCAGTCCACCTGGTAACCCTTAAGGATGGCACAATAAAGGCAAAATACTTTTTAATGTTGGAAATCTGAACCAATCAAAGAGAACACTGGAGAAGCTCAGCAGGTTTGGCAGTGTCTGTGAAGAGAGAAACAGATTTAACATTTTGAATCAAATTGGAACATCATGTTGAGGTTGTACAGGGCGCTGGTGAGGCCTCTCCTGGAGTGTCGTGTGTAGTTCTGGTTGCTCTGTTATAGGAAGGGTGTTATTATGTTGGAGAGGGTTCAGAAAAGATTTACCAGGATGTTGCCAGGACTGGGGAGTTTGAGTTATAAGGATAGGCTGGGACTGTTTTCACTGGAGCGTCGGAAATTGAAGAGTGACCTGATAGAGGTTTATAAAATAGTGAGGGGCACTGATGAGGTGAACAGCAAGGGTCTTTTCCCCAGGGTGGGGAAATCAAAAGTAGAGTAGCATATTTTAAGGTGGGAGGAGAAAGATTTAAAAAAGGACCTGAGGGGCACCTCATTCCATACAGAGAGTGGTTTGTGTGTGGAATGAGCAGCTGGAGGAAGTGGTAAAATTGGGTACAGTTACACCATTTAAAAGACATTGGACAGGTACATGAATAGAAAAGGTTTAGAGGGATATGGACAAATACAGGCATGTGGGACTAGTTTAGGAAACTTGGCATGGACTAGTTGGACCAAAGGGTCTGTTTCTGTGCTGAACTTAAAGGTTTTGAAGAACAGCCGTACTGGACTCAAAACATTAACTGTGTTTCTCTCTCCACAAATGCTGCCTGACTGCTGAGTTTCTCCAGCAATCTCTGTGTATTTTAGTAATCCAGAGGCCCAGGCTAATGGTTTAGGGACATGGGATTGAATCCCACCACGACAGCTGGTAAAAGTAAAATACAATTAATAGATTGGGAATTGAAAGCTGGCCTCGGTAATGGCGAGCATGAAACTATCTTCAATTATTGGAAAACCCTGCCTGATGTGCTATCGGGCAGGAAATCTGCCTTTCTTCTCTGGTCTGCCCTCTGATATGGTGTAGCAAACCACTTGGCTCGAGGGCGTTTAGAGATAGGCACCAAATGAAGACCTTGCCAGCAGCAGTTACATCCCAAATAAAAAATAAATTTGTGTTTCAAACTGCTGCCCATCTCGGAGCTCAGGATCTATTGCCCTGAGACCTGGGCTCTGCTGCCTTCAGTACCCAGGATCTACTGTCCCCAGACCTTGTGATTTCCTTCCCTTGACACCCAGGATCTGTTGCCTCAAAGCCTGGGATCTGCTTCCTTCAGAGCCCAGGATCTACTGCCCTTGGATCCTGAGATCTTCCACCCCTGGAGCCCAGGACCTTCAGAACCTGGAATCTGCTGGCTGAACCTCTGGGATCTGCTATTCTTAGAACATAAGAACATAAGAACTAGGAGCAGGAGTAGGCCGTCTGGCCCTTTGAGCCTGCTCCACCATTCAATAAGATCATGGCTGATCTTTTCGTGGATTCAGATCCGCTTACCCGCGTTCTCACCATATCCCTTAATTCCTTTATTGTTCAAAAAAAATCTACTTTTTTTAAAAAACGTTTACTGAAGTAGCGTCAACTACTTCACTGGGCAAGGTATTCTTGGAACCTAGGATTTCCTGCCTGAGCCTATGGGATCTGTCATCCTCGGAACCTGGAATCTGCTGGCTGAACCTCTGGGATCTGCTACCCCTGCAGCCCAGGTTTTCCTGTTTGAACCTTTGGGATCTGCTACTTTCGGAACCCAGGATTTCCTGCCTGAGCTTATGAGATCTGCTACTTTCGGAACCCAGGGATCTGCATTGTACACTGTCCAGGGAATTGTTTACAAAGGAGCCTGCCTTATAATTGGGCTACATGCCTCATCTGGAGCACTCTGTATAGATCCGCATGTAGCAAAAAGAGGCAGCAGACAATGCACAAAGTAGAATTACAAGGATAATGGTGGAACTACCCAGAAAACACTAAACAGAACATCGAGTGGTAACCTCAGAGAGGTCTTTAAGATGATGGAAAATGTTTGACAGGGTAGACACGATGTAAAGATTGCGAGTTACCAAGAAAATGGGTCGAGCTTGGCATGAGTTTATATGAGATTATTTACTATTTACTGAGAAGCAGCAGTTTGAAACTGGAAGTATACGCTAAATGGACAGGAAGAGTAAAGAGCCTGTGATAGTGGGAGAGAATATACCGTTCCTGAAGGGTGGATGAAACTGATTCTTGTAGCTGAGGCCAGTAGTTCCTGCTCAAACTGTTTCCATCTTCTGCTTTTGTTTCCTGTGGCACCAGGGACGGGGAAAGGCATCCCATTCCCTGTCACCTTCACCTGATCGGAACTGGGGCTGATGTCAGCCAAAGGTGGTCTTGTAGTGCAGTGGTAGTGCCCCTGTCTCTGAGCCAGGAGCCCTGGATTCAAGCCCCACCTGCTCCAGAGCTGTATCAAAACATCGCTTGATTAGAAAATAGAAATATCTATCTGTAGCTATACAGAGGGCTGGAAATGATGGTTGGAGGAGGGCTGGGTTTAGGGGTGGGGATTTGAATGTTAACAAGAGAGGACAGAGCAGTAGCCCAGGGTTGGGATGTGTGTAATAGTAGCCAGGAGATGATAGGAAGGGACAGAGTATACCAGTGTGTCAATAAATACCATCAGAGCCTAGAAAAAAAATGGTTAAACTGAGAATGGAGGAGGGAGGCTTGGGTGAAGGGAGACTTAGAAATGTAATGACTACCTTTGCAAAAAGCACATCACGTGATGAAAGATAAACGGAGTTTCTTTCTTCTGAGGACTGCAGGGAACTGTCTTTGGTCAGGGACTTATGAGTGTGTTGAAGTGGCTGTCATGGGGAGTGGGTTTTAGGTGTAAAGTGCAGACGGCTTTCATAGGAAGCTCTGTAAACACATGACAGGAACAAAGAATAGAAGGATACACTGATGTTTAGATAAAGAAGCAGGAGAGCAGGCTTGTGCGAAGAATGATCACTGACGTGGACCTGTGACATTGAATGATCTGTTCCTGAGAAGCTGTGATTTTCAAATATTTTTATTCAAAGCCCACTTAGGTGAAGCAAAGGAACCCTTGAATCACCAATTGGTTCTACCCCACCTGATTTCATTTACCACCACTCAAAACATTATAAATAATTTGCTTTCTTTGCTGCTCAAGTAATAAAACTATTTATTAGTTTTCGACTCAAATTAACTTATTGATTCGTGCCAAAAACAGAAGCATGGGCATTTTCACATTATAAATACTAACAGTGCCTATTGGATGGCAGTACAGGCTCAAGGAGCCAAATGGCCTAATCCTACCCTGATTTCTTATAGTCTTATAGAAGATGGTTATCTGAAATGTCCTAATTTTTAAAACTTATTCCTTTCATGAGATGGGTGGCACGGTGGCTCAGTGGTTAGCACTGCTGCCTCATGGCGCCAGGGACCTGGGGTTCGATTCCACCCTCGGGCGACTGCCTGTGTGGAGTTTGCACATTCTCCCCGTGTCTGCATGGGTTTACTCCGGGTGCTCTGGATTCCTCCCACAGCCCAAAGATGTGCAGGTTAGGTGGATTGGGCATGCTAAATTACCCATAGTGCCCAGGGATGTACAGACTAGGTGCATTCGCCATGGGAAAGATAGGGTGGTGGTGGTGGGGGCTGGGGCTTGGATCTGGGTGGGATGCTCTTTGGAGCGTCTGTGTGGACTCGATGGGCCAAATGGCCTGCTTCCACACTGTAGCGATTCTATGAAATGTAGGCAGCATTTGTTTCCCATCCCTAATTGCTTTGGACAGGGTGATCTTCCAGGACATTTCAGAATTGCTGTGCAATTTTAGCCTCCTCCTCTGATGAAGGATGTTCTGACTTTGGAGGGAGTGCAACAAAGGTTCACCAGACTGCTTCCCAAGGCTGGCAGGACTGAAGAATGAATAGAGCCTAGATCAGTTAAGAATATATTCACTGGGGTTTAGGAGAATGAGGTGGGTTCTCATAGAAACTTATAAAATTCTAACAGGTTTAAACAGGGTAGACACAGGAAGGATGTTCCTGATGACTGGGGAGTTCAGAACCAGGGGTCACAGTCTAATGATATGGGGTGAGCCATTTAGGACTGAGATGTGGAGAAATTAGTTCACCTAGATAGTGGTGAGCCTGTGCCACAGAAAGCTGTTGAGGTCAAACCTTTGAATGTTTTCAAGGTGTTAGAGATAGTACTTAGGGCTAAAGGGATCAAAATGTACAGGAGAGAAAGTGGGAACAGGGGACCAAGTTGGATGATCAGCCAAGATCATACTGGATGGAGGAGCAGACTCAAAGGGCTGAATGGCCTACCCTCCTCCTGTTTTCTTTGTTTCTATATTTCTGCGGGTCTCAGGTATGGGCCAGATTGCTCAAAGATGGCAGATTTTAGCTTCCAAGGGGATGAGTGAACCAGATAGATTTTTACAACAATCACTGATCGATGTGTTATAAAGTCATCACAATGAACACCTTCTGAGGAGCTGACTGTTATCTTACATCATCTACATCAACCGGACAATGTCAATGGGAGCATAAATTTTGTTTGGAAAGCTGTCTTGGTTTTGATTGTAACAAGGTGTAGAGCTGGGTGAACACAGCAGGCCAAGTAGCATCATAGGAGCAGGAAGGCTGACGTTTCGGGCCTAGACCCTTCATCAGAAATGGGAAGAATAAAAAACAGGAGAGGTCCTTTGCAGGTCTGGGAGAGGGAGGCTCTGAGCTGGGGTAGGCTTGATTGTAGTACCCGGAGATGCTGGCGCCTTGCTGCGAGTGTGCGTTTCAGGAGTCGCAGGGAGAAACGCTTCTGAAGGATCTCAATGCTGTGAATGTAGACATTGTCACGGTTGGGGCCAAATTGGGAAGGACTGAATGTGGACTGTAGTCCATTGGGGATGATCTGGTTCCATAGGCAGGTACTAAGAAAGGTGATGTGGCTGTAGTACCTGGTTTGCTTCAGGACATGGTCGAGCAGTTTCAAGGCCAAAGAGATTACGAGAGAGTTGCAGTGGGAGAGAGATCCCCTGAAGTTTGTCCGGAGGGAGGAGGGTAATTTCTTCAGGGTAGGCATCCTTAGAAGAGGCTTCTAATGTCATCTAATGTCATAATCAGATAATGTTACTCAGGTCATTGCAATTCTGAATCGCGAGTTGGGACTGAGTGATATTGATATCACTTGATACCATTGATTTCATATTGATGTTGGAAAGACTTTCAACTGAGCGCTTTGGTAATGAGTTGGAGTTTTTTCTGTTACTGCTTCCCTTTTTGCTGGGATGGTGGGTCAAGAATTTTAGGATCCAGGACCACTGGCTCACCTAAAGCTGAGTCATGAGTGCTTTTCCCCCATTGGGCTTGAAACTCTAGGGTCTTCCACAAGGAGAGCTGTGTATATTGATAAATCTGTATCTGCCTGGATTACAGTTAAAGACTTCAGTTCTTGGACATTCCTGCTTTGAAGAAAAGATTTGTTCTTTTTGAAGACGTTTATCTCTCCTGTCCCTTCTCCACCTCTTCATGCCATCTCTAGATGAGATTGACCAATTTGTTGATGTTTCTCAAAAGCTGCCAAAAGGATAGTGACCTCAGATCCTCCTTCACTAACTTGGCTTTCCTCAGAACCTCATTATGGCACCTCGAGGACCCTATCCCGGTGCTGTTTTGTAAATCAGGGAATCACGTTAAAATATAACATAGACTGAGGCATTGAGATCTGCGATGAACGAGGAAGGTAAGAAATGCTGAATTCCCCAGAGGACTTTTACCTCACTTAACACCTGACTGTTTTTGGAAAAAAGACCAAGAAATTTGGAATCCATTAAAGACTTATCCTTGCTCAGGCCTTGAGAGTAGCTTTTAGTTCATGAGCAATCATTGCCAACCATCCCAGCTGAAAACCTGTAGTTTTGTATCTCTGCCTCCCCCCCAGCACCCACTCCCCCAACACTTCCAAACTATGGGGAGGGCTGAAGGGACACATCGGAGATTTCTCCATGTAGCATTGGGAGCTGCCCTCTCAAACCACTGCTCATATTGTAGTGCTACACCTGCCCCAAACCCCTCAAATGCCCCTAGGATGCCTAGATGTCAGGTCTCACCCCTCTGATCAGGTTACCCAAGAACACAGCATAGTTGACCAAGTCTGTTTTTGAGTCATACATAATGGGGATTGGAACCTCTCTCTCTATCTTCACATGCTTCCAACCCACCATTCATAACTGTGACCTCCATCACTCATATTCTATAACCTTAATAACAATTCCAAATCTGGCTGAGCTGAACTCTTGATGAGGTCAGCATTCTCTGGGCTGTGTCTAACCCTCAGGGAGAAATGCCAATGGTGAAAAGTCTTTTACTGCCCTTGGGAACAGATATAGATAATAAATGGAAATTCCCACACAACAGCTAAATTAGCAACACATTGTGTGCCTATCCATGAGCAGTTTTCGGCCCTGTATCTAAGGAAGGATGTGCTGGCGTTGGAGGGAGTCCGGAATGATCCCAGGGATGAAGAGCTTATCATACGAGGAGTGGTTGAGGACTTTGGGTGTATGCTTGATGGAGGTTAGAAGGATGGGTGGGGGGAGGTATCTGATTGAAACTTACAGTGTACTGAGAGGCGTGGATAGAGAGGACATGGAGAAGATGTTTCTACTTTTGGAGAGACTAGGACCCAAGAGCACAGCCTCAGAGTGAAGAGACAACCCTTTAGAACTGAGATGAGGAGGAATTTCTTTAGCCAGAGGGTGGTCAATCTGTGGAACTCATTGCCACAGAGGACTGTAGAAGCCAAGTGAATGAGTGTATTTAAGACGGAGACAGATAGGTTCTTGATTAGTAAGGGGATCAAAGGTTATGGGGCCAGGGCAGGAGAATGGGTTGATTGATTGATTGATTGTCTCGTGTACAGTGAAAAGCTTTGTTTACAGGCAGTACAGGCAGATCATAGTACGCAAGGTTGTACAGATAAAGAAGACTGAGACAGAGGCATACAGGTTACATTGCACAGGGTGTGCACTAGGCAAGATCAGCGTTAGCAAGATCAGCATTATTTGAGGCTAGAGAGTCCATTCATCAGTCTGATAACAGCCACGAAGAAGTTGTTCCTGAACCTGCTGGTGCCTGTGTTCAGGCTACGGTATCCTCTGCCTGACGGAAGAGGTTGTAAGAGGCCATTACTGGGGTGTGATGGGTCTTTGATGATGTTGGCCACCTTTCTGCGGCAGCGAGCCGTGTAAACGGAGTCCATGGGTGGAAGGTTGGCTTCCGTGATGGCTTGGGCTGTGCACCTCCCCTTCTGTAGTTTCTTACGGTCCATCAGAGACACATCAGCCATGATGAAATGGTGGAGCAGACATGATGGGCCGAATGGCCTAATTCTACTCCTATATCTTATGCTCTTAAGGTCTCCTCTCTGGAGTGTTAATCCCAACAGGTTGAATAACATCAAGTTACAACTGTGCCAGGTGACAACAATGGCAGCATCAAAAATTCCGCCCCCCCCCCAAAACTGTTGAAAGGCTTGGCTTGACCACCCCCTACTCATTGTGGAAGCACCATTGGAAGCCATTTGCAAGAGCTGTTGGTGCTGAGAATGACACTTCATATTGACAGCACCAATCAACACCATCCAAACTTGGCTAGCACAGTTTAGTAGATAAATTCTGTCCTTTTATTTTTGGTCGCTGCTTAACGGAACAACATTATCATTCCATTCTCACAGAGGAAGAACTACTTAAAATGTGAGAATCAAGTGGCAGTGATTTGGTGTTAATATCTGTTTAGTCAGAAGAGCGAGCTAAAGTGGTGCAACTGGGAATAACCTGGGCCAAGGTTTGCACTTAAAAAATGCCCGCAACACTTAGTCATGGTATCAAGTGGAGGTTTACGTGGGCACTGCATGATGCATTTCTCTTAAGTTTACATTAATTAGGCTAAAAGGGAACAAGCAATTGCCCAGGTTAAAAAAAAAAGGTTCGAGCCCATTTGCTGATACTCGAAGATGAGAAGCAGAGAGTTTGCATTGTCAAATTGATTGTTTACCTAGATTGCTTCTAATACAAAGAGTTAATGCAGAAGGTGAAATTGTGAGTTAAAATCTGTTCTGGAATAGTCATAGAAGTACACGCTATTCAGCCTGACTGGCTGGCACTGTCTCTCTGAATGACCAGTTTACTGAGTGCCTTCTCCCAGTCAACCTGCACGTTTTTCCTTTTCGGAAAACACTCCAAGTTCTGTTTGAAAGCTTTGATTGAATCAGCCTCTTTCACATCCTCAGGCAGGTCATTCCAGACCTTAACTGCACAAGGAAGATTTCCTCCATGTCACCCTTGCTTCTTTTACCATTACTTCAAGTCTGTGCGTTCTCAATCTTTTCATGAGTCAGAACAATTCCTCTCAACTCTTCCGAACTCTTGAGGATTTTTGAAGCTTCCTATTGATTGTCCACTCAGCTTTCTCTTTTCCAAGGAAAACAGCTCAGCCTCTCACAGCCTGAGGATAAATCAAAGTGTTTCACACTCGGGGAAGTGCCCATTTTTAAAGTGTAATTACTGGAGCAGTTTAGGAAATGCCGCAGCCAATTTGCTCACAGCAAGCTCCCACACAATGTGGTTATGGCCAGATGATCAGCTTTTTGAGAAGTTGATTGAGAGACCAGGACAGCAAGGAGAATTCTGCTGTCACAAATACAGAGACCACTCGAGAAAACTCAGCAGGTCAGACAACATCTGTGGAGAGAGAAACAGAATTCATATTTCGAGTGTGGAATAGCTCTTCTTCAGAACTTTGGAATTCCATGGGATCTTTGATGTTCACCAGGGGAGAGTAGACAGATTTAACCTCTTGTAGGAAAGGGGCTTTAAAAATGGGGATGTTTTCATGTGTTAATTCCAGTTGATTGTTGACAGATGTACTTATTCAGGAGATTCACATTGGGTCAATAACCGGTTTAATCAATGAGTTTACTGCAGTTGATCCCAAGGTCAATGACTAGGGGCTTGATGCCAAGAGGGGAAATAGTGAGAGATGTGATTCAGATTGACAATGCAACTGTGAATCAAGAAGCTGGCACCTTCTTCAAGAAAAACACCTCCATTGCATTTCACGTCTATCTCCTGCCTGTGTGTTGTTAGCTTCTGCACAGCAGTATACTACGTTCTGTCTCATTGTTCTTGTCGCAGTGCGGGACCTCCTGAGGTCCATGTGTGTCTGGAACCAGAAGTCAGTTAGTCTGGGTGCCAATTGTCGTGCACAGATCATCCGAGTGACCGCATGACTGTGCAAGTTAGAGGAAACAGTGATGCGCTTTAAAATGCAGAGACTCCCTTAGATGGCCTCTTCATACCTTCCAATTGATTAAAAGTAGAAATAATAGAAATTCACAATGGGTCTGGTAGCATCTGTGGAGAGAGACTGAGTCAATGTTTCAGGGAACAGACAACAGCTCCATTTCCAGGCCCCCGTTGCTTGTTGTGAGCTTCACGAAATGCTAAAATTTGACATCTGAATTGTGACAGAAGGTAAGTGTGACATTATATGCCAGATTTTGAAAAAAATTAATTGGCTGCATTTGCTTCCAAAATGAATGTCCGTACAGTCACAAACAGAAACAGCATGTTCCAAACCAGTGCTGACATTTCAGATGATTGAAATGCAGATTAGAGATTGTTTTGCATTAAAACAATATCATTTTATTTTTAGAATATGTTTGATAGCCCGCAGAAGCAGAACTGGCTGAGGTAATTTTGCCATCCATTTTACAAAGGGAAACCTCACTTTAAGCACTGAAGGAGCAGGCTATAATCAGCCTGCTGTATTATTAAATATAGTCATTCTCCAACTTTGTACTCTCAGAGCAAGAGCTTTGTACATTTGGGAGTGTTTGTTGGCAAAATGACATAGAGGTTACTTTTTCCAGTGTGAGTTGATGCCTGATACATAACAGGACCGAACCTAGAGCTTGGGTTCAGCCATTACCTAAAACTTGCTGATGCAGAGAGTATGGAGAGCAATGAATGGGCATGAGATTCAACATGATTGCTTACTCTCGTTCCCATAAATGTATCCCGAAAGGGTCAACTGATTTAAAAGGAAGGGGTAGGAGAGGGCTCGGGCCAGGAGATGAAAGTCTGGTTCATTCCCACACCACCTTTTCAATATTGTGTGACAGTGCAAAGGCGCCCCCCCCACACCCCCCTCCCCCAGTACCGTGTCATTGCATAGCAGACATCCCCAAGCCCTTGAGAAGTATCGCTAGTGACCCCCTCCTTATTAATGGCCGCTCCAATATCCGTCTTCTCTCTCTTGTGCCACCAGCCCCAGTATTGAGTGGGCCATATCGTGAGCCCCTGCCCCCACCAAAACAGGAGAAGAAGCACTTTTTTAAAAACTCATTCACAGGATGTGGACATTGTTGGCCAGTACTTAGTGCTTATCCCTAATTGCAGTTGAGAGTCAACCACATTGCTGTGGGTCTGGAGTCATGTGTGGCCGAAGGATATTAGTGATACCGGAGGGATCTTTCCCCGACAATCAGCAATGGTTTACTGGTCATCATTACACTCTTCATTCCAGATTTTTATTGAATTCAAATTCCACCATCACCATTGGTGGGATTTGAACCTGATTACTGGATTAATAGTCATGTGATAATACCATCAGGCCATCGCCTCCCTTATCTGCGACACTGCTAATGGTTTTGATAATATCTGACAGGCTCAAGCACAGACAATGGTGGATTTTATATCACACATCTGGTGTGCAATGTACCTTTTAGATTCATGCTAATCATGATATCTGGTGGTTTAAAAGTCTCAGTCTCCATCTTACTGGGGTCACTTGCAGCATGACAGGCTGCTAGAGTTTGTAACTGCATTGCTCAGTGCTAGCCCATGCACAACAGTGTCCATGATTGTAATATATTTAAATACCAGGAGGTATTGAATCTTTAAGTACCATGTTACCCGTATCTAGTCTTATATTATGGGAACTAATATATGTACTGCCTCATAAGGTACCGTTAACCTCCTGGAGGTAATAAAGCTCTTTGCTGCATCTGTGGCATATTTAGGGGTGTGTGAAAACCCGAGTCCACTATCCACACGCCTCACCAATGGCTGGAGGTTTGGACCCAGTATTGTATTGCGCTGTTCAGTCACCTCAGGCCCAACAGCCCTGGTTTTGTAGCTCTGGAGGGATTGTCTAAGATTAAGAAGAGTTTTTTCTCAACTTCCCATGGACTCCTGGTGACATAGAGTCCTGACACTTGATTAAACGACACTTGGAGTAAAGTGCACAGTTCTGTAGTCTCCATTTACACAGGGGGCATAGAGGTGTGGACGATGTGGTGCCAACAAAAAATATATGAGGATAATACCAGAATGTAGAGAGGTTTAAATATCAAGGCTGGGCTGAATGGTTGGGGACACTTCTTCCTGAGGGGGTTAAAAAAAGACGGAAGATGAATTGAAGTCTTCAAATCTATGAAGAGATTTGGTCAGGTAGAGAAACAGGGAACATGGACTATTTGTGGGCGAGTTGACATAGCTGTTGCTGGTAGTAACTGCTTGAGCCTTTGGCTCTGTTTGCGTAGTGTCACGTGCGTTTTTCATTTCACACCCTCGCACCCCGTGGTAGCTTGTCTGTAACCTGCTCAGTGATGTCTGTCATCCAGATCTGACCCATCTTCCCGCTACTTTCTGCTTTGCCCTCTGCAAGCAATCTCTGTAGCTCTTACAATTCAGCTCTGATCAGAAGGCTGAAACACTGACAGAAAATTCTTATCTAGTCGTCACTTGTTTTTTAGGTTTTTTTGCAAATTCAAGTACCTTTTGGTTTGCTCGTGATAGGGCTTGTAGATATAGTGTAGTCACTAATAAATCAAACTGGGAATTCAGGGAGAAATGCAGTCAGGATGGAAATAGTTGGTTAATAGCATCAATGCATTTAAGGGGAAGCTGAATAAACACTGAAGGGGGAGAGGAATAGAAAGCAGATTGGGAGGGGTATCAAATGCGAAAAACCCCTATCACTGCCCTGTTGGGTGGAATGGACTGTTTTCACAGGTATATTCTGTGTAATTTTAAGTGGTATGTGTTCGCAGTTGGGTCTAATGCTGAACATGTGGAAGTAGATTGATCCGTGTGAGGCCGATGACAGTAAACAGGACATTTACAAACCAGGACTGACACTACAGATGATCTAAATGTAGATGAGCAATCGTTCTGCATTTAAATAATAAAAGTTTATTTTTAGACAGGCCAGCAGCTCGGGAGGAAAGAATTGGCAGAAATCACTTTAATGTATCTGGCAAAAACACTCGCACTCAACACACTGGCAAGATTATAATCATGGCTTTTTTTTAAAATGAAAATGTACTTTATTGCTATTGAATATGAAGTTACAAATTAAATAGAATAGTGGGCCCGGAAGATCCAAAGCTGTTTCTGTCAAATTATGTGTTTGTTGAAATGTTCATCTGCTATTATTCACAGCTTTAGAGCAGATTCCTTGGTGCTAAATTTAGAATCGCTCCCGCTTTGTCAGTTTAAAGGAAGACTGTTATTTGCAGCGTAGGTGAGCACTCCAAATAGAACTGTACATTTCAATCTGTGACGAATTTTGAAACTCGTGTGAGAAGTGTTTTTTTGGAAAATGTACCTATCTCTCCATGCGGAAAGCGTCAGATCCTTTTTGGGGGAGTGGATTGGGGTCACAGTCTC
The DNA here is from genome assembly GCF_021869965.1 of Rhincodon typus. Taxonomy (NCBI): domain Eukaryota; kingdom Metazoa; phylum Chordata; class Chondrichthyes; order Orectolobiformes; family Rhincodontidae; genus Rhincodon; species Rhincodon typus. Next base: position 8,861,877 of record NC_063357.1, on the reverse strand, counting down.
CTGTGCCTGAGATAACTGCAGCCCCTTAATACCCCTGCTATCTGTCCAAACTGATGTACCGCTATTGCCTATTCCACATGCCTTGTCTCTGCACCAAATGGTGTGGACTGCTAAAGGAAAAGCCTCCAAATGGGGGAAGGTTTCCCTGAATAGCTAGGTCCTGAGGTCGGTTGTGATGCAGTGTTTTGTGAGAAGCGGAGTCTGACACAAAGCAGATAAAAGCACAGGTCTTAATTTATTTAGCACCTTCAGGAGGTCCCAAAGAACTTTACAACCAATATGGTACTCTTTGAAATGAAAACAAAAAGTGCTGGAGATCACAGTGGATTAGGCAACACCCATAGAGAGAAAGCAAGCCAACGTTTCGAGTCTAGATGATTCTTTCGTCAGAGCTGTTTTCAGTTCAGATTCCAGCATCTCCAGTAATTTGCTAGGACTCTTTGAAACACAGTTTCTTAGGTTCCTTTTCTCGAATTCGCTCACAGGACATGGGCATCATCAGTCAGGCCACTTGAAAGGGCAATTAAGAGTCAACCACATTGCCGTGGATCGGAGTCAAGTGTAGACCAGACCAGGTAAAAGCATTAGTGGACCCAGTGGGTTCCTTGCTGCAGAGAGCCCTGGGAGCATAGTCCTTGTGCATATTTAAGGCTGAAATAGATAGATTCTCCTCAGGCCGGTTTCCTGGATGACGTTGGTTGGAGTCCTATCATGGTGAAATTTGGATTCAGTAAAAAAAAAAATTGGAATTAAAAAGCTAGCCCAGTGGTGAGCATGTAAACTGATTGTCATTAAAAACCATCTGGCTCGTTTTAGAGAAGGAAATCTGCTATTCTCACCTGGTTTTGCCTACATGTGACTCCAGATCTACAGAAATGTTCTGAGGGAGGGTCACCAAACCCGAAACGTTAACTCTGTTTTTCCCTTCACAGATGCTGCTAGACCTGCTGAGCTTTTCCAGCAACTTTGTTTCTGTTTCTACAGAAATGTGGTTGACTTTTAACTGCCTTCTGGGCAATTAGGGACGGGCAATAAATGCTGGCCCAGCCACAGACATCCACGTCTCATGAATGAATGAATAAAGAAGTAGGGGAAATCAAGGATTACAGGGAAAGGGCAGGAAAGTGGACGTGAGGAATATCAGATCAGTCATGAACCTACTGAGTGGGGGAGCAGGCTAATGGGGCCGAATAGCCTACTCCTGTTCCTATTTCTTCTGGAGAGTAGTTACTTACATGGGCACCATTCCAGATTTTCACTGAATTCAAATTGCCCCAAATACAACAATGGATTCAAACCTGTGTCCCCAGAACATTAACCTGGTGGTGTCCAGCGAAATTGTCACTGTGCCACCCTATTTTGTTCAGAAGGGAGTCAAGGATTTGAGGTCAGACAGGAAAGTGAATTTCAGGCCATAATTAGATCAGCAATGATCTCATTGAATGGCACAGCAGACTCGAAGGGCTGAATGGCCTACTCCTGCCCCCATTTCTTTTGCATTGTGGGACAACATGGCTACCAGCCTGCATCAAGAGCTCTGTGATAATGTTGCTTTCTTCTGTGCATGATAGAAGAGCCCAAGCACGAGGAACAGGAATAGGCCATTCAGCCCCTCGAGCCTATCCGCCATTTAACATGATCATGGCTGATCTCATCTCAGCCTCAACTCCACTTTCCTGCCTGTTCTGTATGATCCTTCAACCCAGAAACTGATTGAGAGATAAATACTGGCCAAGCCACAAGGGCAAACTCGCTTTTTCTTCGTCAAATGATTTGGGATCCTTCACGTTTCAACTGAGATGCCAGTCAAGGCCCCTGTTTAACATCTCATCTCAAAGATGGCACCTCTGACAATGCAGCACTCCCTTGGTACTGTCTCTGGGAGTGTCAGCCAAGATTCAGTGCTCAGATCCCTGGAGCAGGATGTGAACGCCAGCCTCTGAGTCTGAGGAAAGGGTGTGGTCCACTGAGAGAAAATCAATACTGGCTCACAGTATCATACTGAAGGCATGGGCTGTACACACTCTGATATTTACAAGACACTTGTTAGACCTCAGCTGGGATGTGGAGGTGTTGGACTGGGGTGGACAAGGTCAGAAGTCACACCACACCAGGTTATAGTCCAACAGGTTTATTTGAAATCACAAGCCTTTGGAGTGCAGCCCCTTCGTCATCTGATAAAGGGGTTTAATGGAGGCATGCTAGGGGGGCATGGAATGATTATTTGGATAGCAACGGTGTGGAGGGAAATGTGTAATGGACAGCAGATTGGCACTAGGGGATAGAACCAGTGAAGGCATGATGGGCTGAATGGTCTATTTGTGCACCATAACAGTTCTGTGATTCTGTGACATAGTCACAAGGAAATCAAAAGTCAGGAGATGCACGTGAACACTGTTTGTGTCGGCGATAACTCCAATGTTTTATTTTAAAGGCTCTTAAAATAAGAAGGTGAATGACCCTTTGCAGAAGCACTGAACAGAGTTATCAAAATCTACAATATATTTGATCCCAATAAAAATACGTCATGACCTGACCCCTTAAGCCTGTTGACTGTTGGATGTTACAGCTAGTGGAGTGAGGTGTACACCTTCTCAAGTCGTCATTGCTCTGGGTCACAGTAGAAACCCAGAGGTAAACTAAAGCAAAGGAACATGCAGCCTTATTGACAGAGAAGGGGAATTATTTCTCTGCTTCTTTTCGAGTGGCCAAACCCACTGTTTACTCAGCACTAGTAAATCCAGCTGTGGGCCTGTTAAAGATAACACAGTCACTGTCAGACACTCCGAGCTTAAAGGTGGTGTTGCACCTTTAAGACTCATCCACCTTTAAGACTCATGGATCCGTTTTGTTTAATTGCAAGACTCAGCAACCCTGCAAAGGGATGACCCTTTCCTGTGTTACAGGGCCCTCACTACAAGCCTTCAAATGAACCTAATTGGAAATGGAACCCTCCTTAGCTAATCAGCTGATTGCAGCATTTTTTTAAAAGAATATGTTTTTGGAGCAGTCTGCGTATCGGGGTCAAGGTCACGACTGACTGAACTCCATTGTTCCTCTCAACGATCGATGGATCCCTCACAGTGTCAACACCAAAATGCAACAGATAAGTGGACCACCGGGTCAGCTAGGGATCTCTCCACCCCACCCCAGCCCCCCGTCCTCCCCCACCAACAGGGAGGGTCAACAGCGGAGCTTGTTGTGTTGTGGATCTGGAACTCAGCCTGAAGTCCTCATGGTTGATTCCTATCGTGAAAAGGGTATAAAAACAGTATGGGGACAAATTTGAGAAGGTGACACCTTTCTCGTGACCTCAGCCTTTCTGGGACTTGAACCTGTGCTGTTGATATTACTCAAACAGGACTAGACAAGATAAATGCAGAGAATTGGATAAATGTTCCCAATGAGTCCAGAACCAGGGGTCACAGTCTAATGAGACAGTGCAGGCCATTTAGGACTGAGATGAAGAGAAATGTCTTCATCCAGAGATCGGTGAGGCTGCGGAATTCTCTGCCTCAGAAAGCATTGAGGACAAAACCTGCTTGTTTTCAAGAAGGAGTTAGATATAGTTCTTAGGGTCAAAGGGGAGGAAATTGGAACATCATTCTGATGTGGACAATCAGCCTCGATCACATTAAAAGACGGAGCAGTTTTGAAGAGCTGAATGACCTTCTCCTACTCCTAGTCTCAATGTTTCCACCTCCAGGAGGCAGCACTGCTCCTCCTCCACGCTGTCCACACTAGCAAAAGCTGCGACACATTGAGGCACTTTCAATCCTGTCACTCTGACATGGATAGTGATGGCTGAGTGCTAAAGACATTGCCCTCTTCCTCACGGCACAAAATAAGACCCGTGGGGTAAGCTGGCTTGACCCCAGCTGACTCAATGAACAGGCGAGGGTGCAGTCCAAGTTGGTGGCTGTTTGGTGACACTGTCCCCCCACTCTATCCCCCCGGGTAGTCCATGCGTTGAATTACTGGTTGAGGACAGGATTGGAAGTTGGCTGTGATGCAGTGTGTACAGTTGAATAGCACGTTGTTGAGGTTCATGCAGAAAGTCATTTGATGGAGCCATATACCCGGTATGAGAGCAGGTCCCAGGGTCTAGGGAGAAAGGAACCATGTTGTTTTCCAGCTTGTAAGTTCTGAAGTTAGTCAACGGGAGGTTAGGGTAGGTCTGCCTTTGTTAAGCTTATTGGAGATCTTGGGGGCTGCAGCTCTGGGGGTGCGGGAGAGGTTGAGGGAGGTGCTTTGTCCGGAATGGAAAGAACCTGAGATGAGAAACTTCATTTACATGGAGAAACTGAAGAAGCCACGGTTGTCCACCCTACACAGCAAGGAAGGTGAGGAGCAGATAAAATAAAGGTATTCAGCTTCATGTAGGGTTTCAATAGAGTGAATGAAGAGAAACCGAAGAAGGATCATGAATCCAGGAACACAGTTGACTCACAAAGGAATGAGAGGTGAAATGGGAAAGTGTTTCTTTATTTTTACTTCTGAGAAGAACTTTTTAAAGCTAGAAATCAAAGGCACCTTTGATGGGACGAGGTTTGTTCACTATACAGGATATTCCCCTCTTTTGTTTGGGATAAAACTTCATCAGTTGCCTCTTGCCTGGTGCACTTCCACCATCCAATCTGTGTTCTCTGTTCTCACTGTGTTCTACTCCCTTCCCTTTCCAAACCATGCCTCTCCCAGACTTGTGGTTCCCATTCCCCGTTCTCCTGATATCTTGTTGTCTCTCAGATGCTTCCATAAGATGGTGGAGATGTGGGAGAGTCCAGAACAAGGGGCACAACCTACAAAGTAAAGGGCTATATAGAAGGAAGCTCAGGACACATCTCTTCACACAAAGGCTAGTGGAAATCTGGAACTCCTTCTCTCTTCCTCATCCTCCTCCCCCACCCAATAAAAGAAAGCTAAGACTGCAGGGATCAAATGAGAAAATCCACACGGTAGTTTCTAGAATTTTGTTGCGCAAGTGTGCTGTGTGTGTTGACCTCAATGCAGGTAGAAGGGTTCAAGATCCAGATCGAGCCGGACCTAATGGAATTGTAAGACAGGCTTGAGGGGCTGAATGGCCTCTTCCTTTTCCTTTGTTAGCATCCTGACACAGAGTTAACATCAGGAAAAGAAACTCTGCAGGAGTCACGCTGAAATCAAAGGTTTTTGTTTGCAGAACAATTTGGAAAACATTTGGAAATCATAACGAGCTGAAATATTTGATGTTCTCACATTGTCCTGCACAGCGCCCATTGACGCTCATTGAAGCGAGTGAGATTACAAGTACAAAGTACCTGCCAGCTCTATGATTGTATTTTTGGGGCATGTGGCAGCAGCGTGGGGATTGGTATGAAACAAGTTAATCAATACTAGCAGCCAGCCACTGCACTGAGAAATGGCCAACTCACACTTTAGCAGGGCTGCCCATATCCATCGCCTTTGTTTCACAGACACTTTGGCAATGCTGCACCTCAGGCTATCTCTGATCCAGAGACTTATCATTATGCACGTACTCCATCTCGGTTCAAGGACTAACTCAGACCTCTGTCAAATCAGCCCGCACTTTTCTGTCCAGTTTTCAAGATCGTGATCTCACTTTGTCACAGACAGTTACAATTTCCTCAAAATGGGATTTTTTTTCTCTTTATTCACTAATGTGATGAGGGCATTGCTGGCCAGGCAGCATTTATTGCCCATCCTTAATTGCCCAGAGGGCATTTCAAAGTCAACCACATTGCTGTGGGTTTGGAGTCACATGTAGGCCAGACCAGGTAAGGATGGCAGTTTTCTTCCCTAAAGGATATTAGTGAACCAGATGGGTTTTCCCAACAATCGACAATGGGTTCATAGTCATCATTAGACTCTTAATTCCAGATATTTTTATTGAATTCAAATTCCACCACCTGCTGTGGCGGGATTCAAACCCGAGTCCCCAGAACATTACCTGGGTCTCTGAATGAACAGTCCAGAGATAATACCACTCGGCTATAGCCTCCCCTATTGGTAGCAAGGTTCTGCATGCACAGCTTGACTGAATAACCAGCACGGTGACTCATGAACATAAGAAATAAGGTCAGGAGTAGGCCTTTCAGCATCTCCAACCTGTCAGTGAGTGATCTACAACATTTCTCAGGGAACTATTCCCACAGATAATCCTTGCAGACATCGACCTGAATGGTATGTGTGGGGTAGTGCTGTGGGCAGGGGTTTATCTAGGGCATCTATGTGAGGGAGTTCTTTAAGGTCCTAATGGGGTAACACTTTAGGGTGGGGTTTATCTGGCATTTGAAGTTAAGGGTCTTTTCCCTAAAAGTGGGAGAGTTCAAAACTAGGGGGAATATTTTTAAGGTGAGAGGAGAAAGATTTAAAAAGGACATGAGGGCATCGTTTTTATACAGAGAGTGGTTCGTGTGTGGAATGAACTGCCAGAGAAAGGGGTGGATGCAGTTACAGTTACAAAGTTTAAAAGACATTTGGATAAGTACACGAATAGGAAAGGTTTGGAGGGATATGGGACAAATACAGGCAGGTGGAACTAGTTTAGTTTGGGAGCATGGTTGGCATGGATTAGTTGGACTGAAGGGACTGTTTCATGCTGTATGACTCTATAACCTACTCCACCCATCAGTAACATCATAGCAGATCAAATTATAACCTTAACTCCACTTTCAGCCTTCATCTACATAATCCTTTATCAATCCAAACTCTGTATAAATCAGCCTCAAAGACATGCAATGATCCAGCTTCCGCTGCACCCTGTAGATGAGAATTCTGTAGACCCACTGGAAAAAAGACATTTGTCTTCATTTCAGTATTAAATGGAAGAGCCTATATTTTTAAACCCCTGTGCCCTAGTGTAGACTCCTTGAGGGGTAACACCCTCTCAACATCTCCTCTGTCAAGCCTCTTACATGTTTCAATAAGATCACCTACTGTTTTTCTAAATTCCAGTGATTCTCAGCTCAAACTGCCCCACTTCTCATAAAACAACTCCGTCATCCCAGGAAACAGCCAAGTGGATCTTTCCTGAAGGACTTCCAATGTAATTCTATCCTTTCTTAAGTAAGGAAATCAAAACTGTCAACAGCACTCCAGGTGCAATCTCATTCACAATTCACACTAAGAATCACAAAATTGTCATGGCTCAGAGGGAGGGCCATTCGTCCCAACATGACTATTCCAGCTCGTCAAACAAGCATTATTGCCTAGTGCCAGCCTCCTGCTTTCTTCCCCCGGCCTTGCACGCTATTTCTATCCAAATAATCATTCAGTCCTGTCCAAGTCGCAACAACATTTCCCTATTTTTATACTTGGTCTCTTCCAGAATTCCTTTTGCCTACCACTTTGCTTGCATCCAGAATTGTGATGCATAACAAGTTGGTGAGTGTCAGAAGTAGACTTCTCCTCCAATCCTTTGGGGAGCAAGCACCTGAGCGTTACAGTTGTTGGTGTCTCTTGTCCTAAGCTCCATCTCCTTCCTTAAGCTGGTTCTTTCCACGGTCTGATCAATTCCTTGAGCCAGTCAGTGCTTCCATTGGTTTCCTCCCTGACTCCTTTTCACCCACACACAGGGCACAGCCGTGCTGTGGCACGTCCATGTGGAATCACCCTGGCAACCATTCCTCTTTTATCAGGTCACATGATGAATGCTAAATGAGGAAGCTGATTTCCATGTGAATGAATCCCCTCTCCCGCTCTGGTTAGCATTATCTCCTGCTGTCCTTCAGATGATTCCACTTTTTTTTTGCCTCCTACCTCAAGAGGTCTTTTCCAGCCGTGAATCACACTTTGAATAAAAATAGGCAATATTTTGCATGTGTATCGAGTCTTTAATGTCGGAAAATGTCATAGAGTCATACAGCACGGAAACAGACCCTTCGGTCCAACCAGTCCATGCCGAACATAATCCCAAATTAAACTAGTCCCACCTGCCTGCTCCTGGCCCATATACTTCTGAAACTTTCCTATTCATGTATCTATCCAAATGTCTTTTTAAACTTTGTAATTGTGCTCCCATCCACCACTTCCTCAGGAAGTTCATTCCACGTGTGAACCACCCTCTGTGTAAGAAATTTGCCTCCAATGTCTTTTTTAAATCTCTCTCCCCTCACCTTAAAAATGTGTCCCCTACTCTTGAAATCCCCATCCTAGGGACAAGACAACAACCATTAACTCTATCCATACCTCTCATTATTTCATAAACTTCTATCAGGTCACCTCTCAACCTCTTACACACCAGTGAGAAAAGTCCCAGCCTATCCAGCCATTTCTTATAACTCAAACCTTCCATTCAGAGCTTCCCTGTAACACTGGCAAATAACATTTGCACCAAGCCTTATTGTTAAATGAGTGACTGAAAAGTGTTCAAAGAAACTAGTTTCAAAGGCATTTCAAAGAGGAAGGGAGAGTTTATCACCTGGATGGGTCATCACAATCACCAATGGTGGCACAACGAAAATTGGGAATGCCAAGTGCCAGAGTTGGCAGAGCACTGAGACCCTGGAACGGGTAGCAGCTGACAAAAGGTTACCAAAACCATCCTGCTGGTTTGGATCTCTAGGCCCCACCAACAACCTCTCCCAGCTTCTCCTAAAGCAAACTATTCCACATCTTGGAGATAGCAAGGGCTGCCGATGCTGGAGTCAGGGATAACACAGTGTGGAGGTGGAGGAACACAGCAGGCCAGGCAGCATCAGAGGAGCAGGAAAGTTGAAAGGAAATTTCAGAAGAAGGGCCCCGACCCAAAATGTCAATTTCCCTGCTCCTCTGATGCTGCCTGGCCTGGTGTGTTCCACACATTGTTATTCAAATCTTCTCTTTGTATGCTATCCTCTGACTTTATTGCCATCCCCAGGCTTTTAGCTATGCAGCTTTCTTAGGGAAGACTTTACCATCCAGCTACAATCTGGAAGCTCGTTGGGTAGGTCTGCAAGCAAATGGCAGGTCGGCTGTGGGCAACTATAGGAAGCAGACGAAATCTGAAGAGGAAGGGTGGATATTAGTAGGATGTTTCTCGTGGGTGGTGACTCTTGAAGCAGAGGTCATAGATAAGGGAAGGGCCATTTAAAACTAAGATCGGGAGGAATTTCTTTCCTCAGAGGGTGGTGAATCATTAGAATTCCCTACATGAGAGGGAAACAGAAGCTCCATCATTGTGCAGATTGCATACAAAAATTGATAAGTTTCTGGAGACTATTGACGTTGAGGGATATGGAGATAGTGCAGGAAAGTGACATTGAGGTAATGATCAGCGGTGATCTAGAATAGAAGGGCAGGTTTGAAGGACCTGTCCCTGTGTTCCTGCTCTACAGTAAAAGGAAAACTCATGTACCTTCTACACACAAAGGGTGGTAGATGCTTGGATCTCTCTTCCACAAATAGATGCTGGATCAGCTGTTCATTTTAAAGTAAACTTTTGTTCAGCAAAGACATTAAGGGATATGGGCCAAAGGCAGGTAAATAGATTTAGGCCACCAATCAGCCATGATCTCATTAAATGGCAGAACATGTTAGAGAGGCTGAATGGCCTACTGCTGTTCCTATGTTCCCACATTTTTGGAAGAAACACTAATTTAATTGATAACTTGTCAGATGTATTGTAGCAAACTTAGTATTTATGACCTCCTCCTCCTCTGTAATAGGTATGCTGGTTAATCATTACATCAATTTAATTAACTCAGTATATAAACTTGCCCACTGATCAAGCAGGAATGCACAGTCAAACCACAAATATCCAGACTGAGTAATTCTGTATGTCTGCCAGCTTGGTGCGTAGCCAATGACATCGCACCCTGTGTATGGGGAGAAAAATGTGATAGAGACACAGGCCAGTGGAGAGTTGTCATTGACTCTTAAATAATGAGGATAATTAATAAAAACCAGCTTCAAAGGTTTGTTGGATGTCCATTGAGGAAGTTGCAGAATTGGTCCTTGGACCTCACTGAAATGCTTTTTTGTCAAGAGATTTTTTTTAAAAATTCATTCATGGGATGTGGGTGTTATTGGCTAGGCCAGCATTTATTGCCCATTCTTAATTGCCTGGAGTGCAATCACACCCTGTAGTGACCGGATCACGTCTAACTCTCCTTCACTCTCTCTGCCCTCCTGCTGCTCCTCATTCACGTAACTGTGTAAATATACTGTGAGGTGCCAAAAAAACAAACAGGAAAAGCCCAGGGCCAAAACTATCCCAGGAGATCACAAGGGGTCACACATAGATATATATAATTTTGACAGGATGTCATCTCTCCATCAGTCAAGGACTGGTCCAGATCCCTCTTGAAGGAAGACAGGAGGAGCAGTGCCTATCACACTGATGGTTACAATGACCCGGGACCTCCCCAGAGATGCAGTTGGTGCTCGATATTTTCCTGACGATATACAGGAAGCTTTAATTTTTCACTCTCAGCATCCTTATTCAGCCCCTGTTTCTCCTGATGTCCAGGCGCATTGTATGACATAGCATGGAGACAGTCAGTTCAGCTCATTCCTAGATTCAACCCCTCATCTTTGGTGCCAAGCACTCTGCCCCCTTATGGAGTACTGTGGAGGGGGGGAGCATAGTGGGAAGGGAGAGGCATGGGAGGACGTGGGGACAAATAACACTGTCTGACTGTATGAGCCTAAGATGTTGGAAACTGCAGAGAAAAATGAGTCAGCTTTTGGAAACTGCATTTGTGTAGCTGTCAGCTCCAGTGCCCCCTGCATTTCCATAGCCTGCTGCCGTTGGATATGGCAACAATGAGTCAATGTGTTGAGGGGCCGCTGCTCCCTGAAGAATTAAACCCCCACCATAAGAATTGGTCTGCTCAGGAAGTGACGGGTATGAAAATTGGGGTAGGCGATCACCTGGCGATCTTATTGCAAGACTACGAATCCAGAGATGCAAGTAATGTTCTGGGGGCTAGGGTTCAAATCCTGCCATGGCAGATGGTGGAATTTGGAATAGTCTGGAAATAAGAGTCTAATGATGACCATGAAGCCTTTGCACATTGTCAGGAAAAACCCACCTGGTTCACTAATGTCCTTTAGGGAAGGAAATCTGCCACCCCCGCCTGGTCTGGCCCACATATGAATTCAGAACCATTGCAATGTGGTTGACTCTTAACTGCCCTCTGGGCAATTAAGGATGGCCAATGAATGCTGGTCTAGCCAGTGATGCTCACATCCTTCGAATGAATTTTAAAAAAAAATGCAAGACTGTATTTGGACAGCTGCTACAAAGAGCCCAAGACAAGCAGGATAGGTTAAACACCTCCTTCCATGTTGTCTCATTCCACAAAAGAAGCCATTAGCGGTTTCTTAAAAACTCTTTCATGGAATTTCGGGTGTCACTGGCAAGGTCAGCATTTGTTGCCCATCCCTTATCTTCCTTGAACGAGACCATGTGTGGAAAACCCCCAGCGTGGAGCGACTGCATGCTATAGAAGGACTGTAAAGTCTATATTTAACTTTATTTCCTAACTTATACTATGAACAGCTGTAAAGTAGAACTTCTAGCTTTCTTCTTTATTGCTTTTTTTTTGACCTAATTTATTTTAATACCTAAGATTTGTAACTAGGTACTTTGTACCTCAGGTGGTGCCATGTGAGTGACATTGTATACTTTTCACTGCACCTTTGTACATGTGACAACAAAACTAATTCTAATTCTGAACTGACTGATGCACTCAGCCATTTCAGAGGGTAGTTCAGAGTCAGTCTCATTCTTGTAGATCTGGAGTCATGTGTAGGCCGCACTGGGTAAAGACAGTATGGAGCTGGATGAACACAGCAGGCCAGGCAGCGTCAGAGGAGCAGGAAAGTTGACATTTTGGGTCCTTCTGAAGAAGGGTCCCAAACTGAAATGTCAGCTTTGCTGCCCCTCTGATGCTGCCTGGCCTGCTGTGTTCATCCAGCTCTACACTGTGTTGTCTCTGACTCCAGCATCTGCAGTTCTTGCTACCTCCGGATAAGGACAGGAGTTTTTCTCCCTAAGGGGGATTTTTGTGACAGTCACTTTTGTTGCTGTTTACCTTCCGGGGGCATCTGGTTCAGCTCTTGACTGGGGGCAGAGATGGCATCCTGTGAAATTTTATGGCCGCCCTTAACTTTCAGCTTCAGTTTTGATCAATTGATTGAATTTAAATTCCTCCAGCTGCCCATGATGAGATTTGAACCGGTGTCCACAGGGCATTAACCCCTGGACAGCCGGTCCGTTGATTCGACAGCTGTGACACCAGCTTCCTCTGTAAGGAACCGTTTCAGCTGAACCAAGAGTTAACTGCAACCAGAAAAGGTGGCCTGTGTTTCATTGTTATTACATTTTGCAGCATATTGTTTTGAGGGTGGGAATCGCTGAGGCGATGCAGAATGTAGACAGTTCTGGTTGAAAGAAAATTATATATCTAAATGCAGATTGGGAAAAAAAAAGTTATGGGATGGATCTCATTACCACTGCACTTACCGGAGAAATCAAAGGTTGTTTGTTCCTTTTTGTTGTCCCTGTGAAAGACTGGAACCTCTCACTCAGTCAGGTATATAAATGGACGTGGGCTAGAAAGCACAGTGGGATAGGCAAGCTCAAGATCCCCCTGGCTGTCTGAGTGAGCAGTCAGGTAGAGGAGGCTAGCGGATGTTTATTCACAGATTCATACAGTGCACAACAGGCCCTTCAGCCCATCGAGTCTGCAGTGATGTTGCTCCCACTAAGAGTGCACTCATCCCAATTTCCTGCACTTGTCCCATATCCTTGAATGTTATGATATCTGAAGTGTTCATCCAAATATATTTTAAAGGTGGTAAGATTTCCGGCCCTCTCAGGCAGTGCATTCCAGATTCCCACCACCGACTGAGTGAAAAAGTTTTCTTCCCAAACCCCCTCTGAATCTCCTCTCCCTTACCCTAAAACTATGCCCTCTTGTGATTGTCCCCTCAACCAAGGGGGACAGCTGCTCTCTGTTCACTCTGTCTATATCCCTCATAATCTTATACACCTCAATCATGTCCCTACTCCGTATTCTCTGCTCTAAAGAAAACAATCCAAGCCTATCTAGTCTCCTTATAGCTCAGTTGTTCCGCCCCAGGCAACATCCTGGTGAACTTCCTCTGTACTCCCACTAGTCTATCACATCCTTCCTGTAGTGAGGTGACCAGAACTGCACACAGTACTCCAGCTGTGGCATGATCAATGCTCTGTACAACTCCAACATTATCTCCTTACTCTTATACTCCATGGCACGACTGATCTTGAGGGGAAATTCCTTTACGCATGAAACAAAAACAGAAATTGTTGGAAAAGCTCAGCAGGTCTGGCAGCATCTGTGGAGAGAAATCAGAGTTAACGTTTTGGGCTGAATGACTCTTCCTCAGACAGTCAGGGAGACAGAGGGAGTGACAGAGATGGACAGACCTCTGATTTCTCTCCACATATGCTGCCAGACTTGCTGAGCTTTTCAAGCAATATCTGTTTTTGTTTCTGATTTTCAGCATCTGCAGTTCTGTCGGTTTTCCTTTACGTGTGTGTATGGGTATGTGTGAGTGTGTGTGGATGTGTGTGTAGGTGTGTGTGAGTGTGTGTTTGCGCGTGTGTAGATGAGTTTGTGTGTGTGTATGCATGCATGCGTTTGTGTGTGTGTGAGAGAGAGTGTGTGTGCGAGAGAGAGAGAGAGAGTGTGTATGTATGTGAGTGTGCACGCGTGTGTGTGTGTGTGAATAGATTAGATAAATAATGAATTGGTGATAATAATCAGCTGCATGGGGTGGGGAGAATGGGGAACGGAGTGCCAGCTCCAGGGAGAGAGCTGGTCAGTGAGGGTCAGTCAGCAGGACCTGTTGAGACAAGAGGAGCAATGTGACCTGATGGTTTCTCTGTCACCTCCCTGCCTCTGTCCCCAGCCTCATTTCCCTTTCCCATCAGGGGAGGGACAGGGGCGACGCAGGAAACAGTTTTGAGCCTGGCGAAATCGCACCTGATGAGCATACGCAGTGATCTGGATCTTTAACGTACAGCAGAGATTGTCAAAAACAAACTGAGAACGGCAATGTTTGCATTTTACATACAGAGAATGTGAGATGAAGTTCAATAATGCAACACAGTCATTCAAGGTGCGCTGTGCAATATCACAAACATTGAGAGCTTGCCCTCCTCCTCACTGCAGACCCTGTGATTATTGATTTAAAAATCAATATTTACCCAGGAACAACTTGCATTTACATAGCCTCCTCATTAGACCCCCAGGGCATGCTTCATTTCTCTAAGATTCAGCAACTCCTGTTACGTTGGTAAATACCCACCCAAAAATCAATCAGATGGAGGACCGTTTCATCTGTTTTATACTGAGAGGAATATTGCCCAGGATTCTGGGGTATCTCCTGCATCACCTCAGTCCTGGGACCCCTCACTGGCAGATTGATGATTTAACATCTCATCCAATTGTTGACAGCTCTAGTAATCCACCAACAGCTCAGAACTGTACAAAGTGTCAACCTCCCAGTCTCTCTCTGTTTCACTCTATCTGTCTCCCTGTCTGTCTCATTCACTCTGTGTCTCCCTATCTATCCCTCTTACTCTATATCTCCCTGTCTGTTTATCCGTCTCACTCTCTCTATCTCCCTGTCCTTGGAATTCTCTCCCTCTCTTCTGTCTGTCTCTCCTTTCTATATCTCTCTCTCTCTCCATCCTCTCTCCCTGTATCCAGTCCTTCTCCTGTCTCCAGCACCTCTCCCTCTCTGCAGCCCCTTTCCCTGTTTCCAGACCCTCTCCCTCTCTCCAGACTGTTTTCCTGTCTCCAGCACCTATCCCTCTCTCCAGTCTCTCTCTCTAGCCCCTCTCCCTCCACTCCCTCTCCCCGTCTCCGGTCCCTCTCCCTATCTCCAGCCCGTCTCCCTCCACTCCATCTGCCTATCTCCAGCCCCTCTCCCTCTCTCCAATCCCTCTCCCCTTCTCCAGACCCTCTCCCTGTCTCCAGTCCCTCTCCCTATCTTGAGCCCCTCTCCTTCCCTCTAGTTCCTCTCCCCACCTCTAGTTCCTCTCCCCACCTCTAGCCCCGCTCCCTCTCTCCAGACTCTCTCCCTCCTTCCAGTCCCTCTCCCTATCTCTAGTCCCTCTCCCTCTCTCCAGACTCTCTCCCTGTCTCCAGCCCCTCTCCCTCTCACCAGCAGCTCTCTCTCTCTCTCTCTGTGTCTCTTCACCCTCTCTCCTTGTCTCTTCCCTTTCTTTCCACCCTCAATCTCTCTCACACTCCTCGTTCTTTCCAGTTTCTAGGCCTCAGTTTGTAAAACTTCAGATGTGTTTTTCTCTTTCCTTTCTCACACAGTGGGCTCTGTAGCTGGCTTCTCCTCAACAGAAAATTCATAGGCACCTGGTAAACTGCAAATTGAGTTCAGGAATTTATAGAAATTAAACCTCGAGCCCTTAAAGAGATTGGCATCTGGGGAGATGCGGAGCATTTTGGATTAAACACATTGTGCGCTCAACAGCAGAACGTACATTGAGCACTGCCTCTTGGCCGTTTGGCCCATCAGACCCGTGACGGTCATTTGCACCTCCATAAGAATGTATTTTGTATCTTTAAGTTGTATGATTCTAATTTGCCTCGATTACGTTTATGCACATGAAGTTCTGCTCCTCCCCACCCAACTCTCCACCCTTGCTGCTGACGGCCTGCACAATGTACCCATTGATGCCCAGCACAGGCAGAGATCCATGCGTGCTGTCACCCACTGAGTGACTGTGGAGATTTAGCAGCCTCATCACTCCTTGCGGTGTCAGGAGGGGTGTCTCCAGCGAGCTGGAGGTGCAGCAGACAGCAGGGGGACAAGCTGTCTCATCACTTGTCGCATTCTCTTCCCATTTGGACATGCAATCAAAATGCAAATCGTGCAGGGAGCGAGGGAGTGATATTATTGTAATAAGAAGTTAGCAGATAAGAGGAACAACACAGCACAGAGTCAGTGCAATGAACCTCATCTCACTTTAATTACCCTGACAACATTTGCTCTCAGAAGCAGGCAATTTAATGATGGTTTCTGCAGGAATGCTTACACTGTTTTGTTCTCTCTGCCAAGAAGGGGAGAAAAAAATTACCAGTGCCAAGGTTTCTATATAAATATATTAATAAAAATAGGTAATAAACTTGTTATAATATAAATGGTCTATTATCATAATCTTTTCTAAAATGGTTATTAACGTGTCATGATATGATTTTTTTTAAAAAGAAACGATTGAGTTTGTCAGGTCGTGAGTAGAATGATTAGTTGGTTATTTTCTTCACTTTGTACTTTTTCTTGCGAAGCTAGTGTCTCACTGTGTCCCTTCTGCTTTGCTGCCCGTTTGTTGTCGCCATTGTGTGTGTATGTTTGTCTGTGTGTGTGTCTGTATGTCTGTGTGTATGTGTCTGGGTGTATATGTGTCTGTATGTGTACATTTGTGTATGTGTCTGCATATATGTGTCTGTATGTGTGTATATCTGTGTATATGTGTGTGTCTGCATATATGTATGTGTGTCTGCGTATATGTATCTGTGTGTGTGTCTGCGTACACGTGTCTGTGTGTATATATGTGTGTGTGTCTGCGTACACGTGTCTGTGTGTATATATGTGTGTGTGTACCTGCGTACACGTGCCTGTGTG
>NC_063357.1:8844726-8845253 GCF_021869965.1 Rhincodon typus | reverse complement strand
CTGTGTGTATATATGTGTGTGTGTACCTGCGTACACGTGCCTGTGTGTATATATGTGTGTGTGTACCTGCGTACACGTGCCTGTGTGTATATATGTGTGTGTGTACCTGCGTACACGTGCCTGTGTGTATATATGTGTGTGTGTACCTGCGTACACGTGCCTGTGTGTATATATGTCTGCGTGTACGTGTGTGTGTCTGCATATGTGTGTCTGCGTGTACGTGTGTGTGTCTGCATATGTGTGTCTGCGTGTACGTGTGTGTGTCTGCATATGTGTGTCTGCGTGTGTGTGTGTCTGTGTCTGCATATGTGTGTCTGCGTGTGTGTGTGTCTGTGTGTGTGTCTGCGTTTGTATGTCTGCGTGTGTATCTGCATATGTGTGTGTGTCTGCGTATGTGTGTCTCTAAGGTTTTGGAGTAGATCTGTAGCTCGGGTTGTGGGTGTTGAGGTTGGTTGGCTCACTGAGCTGGTTTGTTGTTCTGCAGACGTTTCGTTACCGTGCTTGGTAACATCCTCAGTGCAGCCTCT
>NC_063357.1:8785648-8814726 GCF_021869965.1 Rhincodon typus | reverse complement strand
GGTGGATTGGCCATGTTAAAATGCCCATAGTGACCAGGGATGTGCAGGCGGGGTGGGTTAGCCATGGGGAATGCAGGTTTACATGGTTGGATAGCCGCCTGGACGTGGGTGGGGTGCTCTTAAGATGGTTAGTGTAGACTTTATGGGCCAAATGGCCTGCTTCCACACTGTAGGGATTCTATGAAAATGGCAAAGAACTTTGTAAACCATCCTTCCCATGGAAAACATCTGCAGGAACGTCACTGGGGGTGCAGTTGGAAATGAATGAATAGGGAGCCAAGGGAGAAGCTACTGAGCATGTGGGCACGCAGTTGGCCGGCATTGTCCAAAAGCACAGCTTTTTCTTCACAAAGTTCACCCTCGGGACGTGGTTGTTGCTGGTGCTCCAGCATTTATTACCAACCCCTAATTGCTCCTCAGGCAGTGGCTGTGTTATCTCACAAGTGTGTTTCATAGGGGAGTTAGGATTGATCAGTATTGCTGACATCAGTTAGACCTAAAGGGCATTATTGAACCAAATGAGTTTTGAAGCAATCTGGGAGTTACCCAGAGGCCATTATTGATACTAGCCTTTTGTTGTGGATTTATTTAATGAATTGAGTTGAAATGTCCCCAGCAGCCCTCTCAGGATTTGAACTGTCGTCTCTGGGGTCATTAGCGCTGACCTCTGGATGATGAACCGAGCGGGAAAAGCACTCCCAAGATCTTGGATGTTGTCTTGGCCTTGTGGGAGAGGCTCAGGAATTCACAACAATATTCTGTCCAAAGATAAAAGCTGGTTTGAAATAAGTGGTGCTCTTATTTCCCTGGTTACTGGTTTCCTCAGCTATCGATTGCCCTTTGATCAGCAAGCTAACGTTGCAGATCTGCCCTTGAATTTCGAGCAATGTTTTGTGTTCCCAATTTAATAACTGCTTCCCTTGAAGTACGTCGACCAAATGAAAGCCTGGAGCTTTTGCCCCTTCGCAGTGGGCCTACCAGCACGTGTATTCATCTGCTAGGAGGTAACGCTAGGTTTCAGATGGAGGCACTACTTGAATTATTGATGGGGGAGCAGCAAATGCATTCCTGTTTCGTTAAAGCAGTCAGTGTGAGGTCAAGGAGGGGGTAAATTATTTTTCTTTTAACCAGGAAATACTAATTAGAGCCCAAACGCAACATTTTTTTGTTCCCTCTCATACTGTTTATTTTCTGTTTCTAAAGTTGATGATCGCTGTAAATGGCCTTTGATGCACACTGTCTCTTTCACACGCTCAGATTTCGTTGCCCTGCCCCTTGTTGTTCATGCCATCGCTTAATCAGTCCATAACCTATGGGATTCCCTCACTAAACCTCTCCGTCTCTCCACTTGTCTTTAAAAGTGCTCCTCCAGTCCTCCCTCCTTGAAAGAAAATCTTGCATTTATATAGTCCCTTTGTTCCCTTCAGCACATCCCAGAGAATTTTGCAGTCAACAAAGTACTTTGAATTTTTCTGATGTCTCTTTACAAGATGTAGTTGTCTGATAATGTTTCAGTGCAGTGCCTTAGGATGTTTCCCTGCATTGTAGGTGCTATCTCAATGCAAGAGAGTGGCAGTGGTATGGCTGTTTTCTTTCCTTCACATGTGACACAAAATCTGGTTTGAGTTGTGAAATGTTGACCACATTAGGAATATTGTGTACAGTTCTGGTCACCACACTACCAGAAGGATGTGGAGGCGTTGGAGAGAGTACAGAAAAGGTTTACTCAGGATGTTGCCTGGTTTGGAGGGCATTAGCTATGAGGAGGGATTGGACAAACGTTGTTTGTTTTCACTTGAATGTCAAAGGATGAGGGAATGACCTTATCGAAGTTTACAAAATTATGAGAAGCATTGACAGAATCAATGGTCAGTGTTTTTTTTGGGATAGAAATGTCAATTACTGGGGGACATAGGTTTAAGGTAAAAGGGGAAAGTTTAAAAGAGGTGTGAGAGGCAAGTTTTTCATACAGAGAGGGCTGGAATGTGCTGGCAGAGGAGGTGGTAGAAGCAGATACAGTAGCAATATTTAAGAGGCATCTTGACATATATGAATAGGCAGGGAATAGAGGGATGCAGACTGTGTAGAGGCAAGAGGTCTTTACTTTAGAAAGGTGCCATGTGTTGGCATTGTCTTGGTGGGCTGAAGGGCCTGTTCCTGTGCTGTTCTTTGTTCCTTATTTGTTTCTTTCATGCCTTTTCTCATGCAGAAAGGTTGCAGACTTTCAGCTATTCTTTATCGGAACTGTACACGGGGCACACTAAAGGAGACTCCCCATCTCTAGACACAGAACACCTGCCTCTTGCAGCCTTTGCCTGTTTGTGAAATCTCTGCTGCCCCAGGGCCCCAATGCAATCCTGCAGCCTGGAAGTTTCCTCCTCAATTCTGATTCTCTCACTCCACCTTTCCCTGATCCCTGACCACCACCCCCCCCCCCCCCCCCCCCCCCCCCCCCCCCCCACCGTGATCATTGCTTTCAACCTGGATGCCGCCCTGTTTTACTATGGCTGCCGGATGGCCTTGCTATTTGGGATCACTTCAGTCCCATTCACCTCCAGCCGTTGCTGTTATGTATAAAACATAGGAGCAAGTGTAGGCCATTCAGCCCTTCAAACCTGCTCCACCATTCGATATGATCTTGTCTGATTATCCAACTCAGTATCTTGTCCCCATACCTTTTTGGTCCCTTTAGCCCCAAAGAACTTCTTTAAAACATTCAATGTTTTGGCCTCAACCACTTTCTATATTAGTTAATTCTATAGGCTCACCACTTTCTGAATGAAGGAATTTCTCCTCATCTCAGCCCTAAAAGATTTACCCCTTATCCTTAAATTATGATCCCTGGTTCTGGACTCCCCCACCATTGGGAACATCCTTCCTGTATCTAACGCGTCCAGTCCTGTTAAAGTTTTATAGATTTCTAGGAAATCCCCCTCATTCTTCTAAGCTCTAGTGAATAGTCTTGACTGATCCCCAGTCTCTGTTTATGCGTCAGTTATGCCATCTCAGGAATCAGACTGGTAAACCTTTGTTGACCTCAATCGCCAGAACATCCTTCCTCGAACAGGGAGACTAAAACTGCACACAGTACTCCAGATGTGGCCTCACCAAGGCCCTGTTCAATTGCAGCAAGACATCCCCGTTCCTGGATTCAAATCTCCTCTCCAAGCAGTCCAACATGGTATTTGCCTTCTTCACTGCTTGCTGCACCAGTATGTTTACTTTCAGTGCCTGGTGTATATCCAGGTCTTATTGTACCACCCCTTTCCCAATCTATCACCATTCAGATAATAGTCTGCCTTCCTATTTTTGTAACCAAAGTAGATAACCTCACAGCTATCCACATTATGCTTCATCTGCCATGAATTTGCCCACTCACATCATCACTTCAGGAAAGAGATGATGAGTTAATTTCCCACTGTCAGCCTTGCCTGCAGACCTGCACCGTTGTATGTGGCTGGGAATAATTTTACACACGCAATGTGAATTGTGTAACTCCTCTCCACCCACTGCATGGTGTTGGAGAAATGAACCTTCATTTATCAGGAGATGTTATGTACTTTCAGCCACAAGTCCTGTTTGCGGGAGTTGTGGAGACTCCCACGAGGCGTAAAAGGAGAAGACAAAACCAGTTAACGTTTCAGGAAAAAGGGTCACTGGATGCAAAACATTAACTCTGCTTTCTCTCCGCAGATGCTGCCAGACCTGCTGAGTTTTTCCAGTAATTTTCAGCATTTTTGTTTGCCATTTCCAGCATCCGCAGTTCTTTTATTTTGTTTCAGAGATAGTAAGGTTCAGGGCAAACATGTTCTTTCATTTATAAAAAGAAGCATGATTCCCGAATCAAGAGGCACTGGATGCCAAGGATAAGGAAGAAAGTGAAACATTTTTTAGACAGAGCTCAGAACAGTGGGAGGCCTAGGGGAATATCGAAGAGCAGGGGTGAAATTGAAAAGAAAATTAGGAAAACAAAGAGAGGGTCATTAAAAGGTGTTGGCAAATAAAATCAAGGAAAACTCGCTGAGCTGTTTCATAAATAAATAAAGAGCTAAAGGCTAACTGAGGGAAGTGTTGGCCTATTAGAGACTAAAACAGAAACTTGCGTGTGGAGGTGGAAGATATGGGCATTTTTCTTAATGAATATCTTCACAAAGGAGGGGAGAGATGCAAACATTGCAGATGAAGAGGAGAATTCTGAAATAATGGATGGGAGAAACGTAGCAAGAGTGGAAATATTAATTGGTTCGGCATCGTTGAAATTAAATAGATCATCAGACACAACAAAACTTTTCCCAGGCTGTAAGGAGATGTGGAGAACAACATTTCCCATCACTGGTGAAGAAACTTAGCAAATACACTGTGTGGCCAACTGTGACCTGCGTCCCCAGGACCTTGACCAACAGAATTAGCTTCATTAAGCCAAATACTAATGCCAAGCTTTGCAATATGGTGAGCCACACAGTAAAGGAACATCCATATGAGGTTGAAGCCTCATTAGAGCCTCCTTTCAGCACCCCCAACCCCACAACGTCTCCCATCTGGAAGGACAAGGGCAGCAGAAATATGGGAACACCACTGCCTTCAAGTGCCCCTCCAAACCACTCACCATCCTGACTTGGAAATATATTGCCGTTCCTTCACTGTCGCTATCCTGGGTCAATATCCTGGAATTCCCTCCCTAACAATATTACGGGTCAAATCATGGACTATTGCAGTTCAAGAAGGCAGCTCACCACCATCTTCTCGAGGGCAACTAGGGATGGGCAATAAATGCTGGCCCAGTCAGCGACGCCCACATTCCATGAAAAACTTAACTAAAAAGAAGCTCCTGTGAACTAACATTGATTGGTGGCTTTTCTGGGTTTGAAGGAGACAGGACTTGCACAAAATTTCAAAACTCTGTGATAAAGTAAGCATTGTTGCTCATTGAAAATGATATTGTTGGAGATGTGAGGGTGGGGCACATGAGTTTTATCTTCTGCCTGTGGTTTGTGCAGAGTGCGCGTAGACTTAGCCTCCATTTGGGGAAGGCTAGTGTGGCGTCAACTTAGTGGGTGGCACTCTAACCTCTTGAGTCAGAAGATTGTGGGTTCAAGTCTCCCCTCCCCGGAGGCCTGAGCACAAAATCTTTGCTGACAACAGGAACAACTTGCATTGGGATAATACCTTCAAGGTCACAAAATACTCCACACAATAAAGCAAGCATTTAACACTGAATCATGTAAATTTTTTTTGTATATTCATGGGCATCCCTGGCTGGACCATCATTCGTTGCCCATCCCTAATTGCCCCTTAATTGAGTCGTTTGCTGGAGCTATTTCAGAGATTCTGCCACATTGCTGTGGGTCTGGAGTCACATGCTGGGAGAGAATGAGAGATTTTCCTTCCCCAGGGAATTAGTGAAGCAGATGGGTTTTGACATCAATCAACATGGTCGCCATTAGGTTTTAATTAGCCATTAACTCCTACCGCATTCAAATTTCACCATTTGCTGTCATGGGATTTGAACCCAGCGTGCTGAGAGTTTCAGCCTGGAACTCTGGATTGGCGGTCCTAGGTGATGGTATCACTGCACCACATTGTACTGCAACAACAGGTCTTTGGAATCGATCGCTGACTGCTGGATACAGTAGGGGCCTGCGTTTCCAGAGGCGTCACCGTTTCAGCGATTGACTGGGGCAGGAATCAAAGGAGGTTGCTCTGCAGCAGGTGAACGAACACCGGGACCCTGTGCCAGCACATTGTGTGAGGAGATGTCCTGCCTGATTTACACAGAACCATAAAGCAGTGTGATGCCTTGTGTACATAGAAGGCTCCTGAGAGCCCGTCACCCTACAGAGATGATTGTGATTGTACTTGATAGAGTAATAAAATGTCACTCTTCATCACCAGTGACAGACACACAGGAAGTCTTAAGTCAGCGCATGAGCTTAGCTTAATATGTATTAAATGTGTCACGGGACAATTGCTATCAATTTAGCAGGGCTCGAAGCTCAGCAGCAGCTCCCTTGACTGTCAAAATGAGGAAGGGTTCCGGTAGAGGCTTAGACCAGGAAAAAAATCTGCAGTGTTTTGTCGTTTGAGTGTGAATGCAGAGAGAGGGAAAGGGAGCTCTGTGCTGTGAATGTGCCAGAGTCTTTAAATATCACTCTGTCTTTGAGAGAGTGGCTCCTGCCTGAGTGCAGTGTGTCAAGAAGACCGCTCACTGTGGAGAGAAAGAGGAGTCAACCATTTCTTGCTTGTTTCTCAGACTTTGATGGTCTGTGATTTACTTGCATCTGCCAATCTGCAGGAGCGCTTGCCTGCAATTTGCCTCCAAATGACTTTGCGGATGTGCCTTGTCAGATCCTCACAGCGATCATCTGGACAGGTGCTTACAGGGACACGACAGGGTTAAACCCTGCACAGTTCCAGCAGCTGAGTGTCTCTGACCTGCTTCACTCTAAAGCCACAAACAATGAGGTGGGAGACCAACTCATACGTTCCTCATCATTGAGAAGGCTCTGTCTTCTGTGTGTTGCACATTCATAGAATGCTCAGGAGCTGAGCTGGACACTAACCAGCTCCTACCCTGAGGTTTTGCCTGATCTTTCTCTTTGAAAAGTGCAGGAAATGGACTCGGAATTCAGAGAAGCAAAATTATAGGTCACTGTTAAAATGTCTTTCAAAATGGGATTAACATTTTCCTAGAAAGTGATGACACTAATTGTTTCATCGGTGTGATTTAACCTGGTTTTGACCCAACTGTTTAATGTTTAAGGTTATCATTATTGACGTGCTTGAGTTAAAACCGTGAACCGGCATCAAGAGAACACTGAGGTATCATTAACTTGATGACAGCACATTAGGAGCAAACATCTTTAAAGTCTCAACATTGTGGTAATTGAAAAGATATTTGATAACGTTCCAAGTGTTCAGCTCAATAGTGCCTGGTCTCTCAGGAAGGCCTCCATGCCTGCAGGAGGCTTCCACATGTTGGCAATCTAGGCTGAAGGCTTTGAAGGCATCATAGGCCCAAAGGAGCTAAACTTGAGTCAAGTATGTGAACCATTCAGTGACCACCAGAATCTGAAGTCAAAATATGTTGCTGCTGATTTGTAGTCTGGGGAGGCGATGGCCTAGCGCTATTATCGCTGGACTGTTAATCCAGAGACACAGATAACGTTCTGGGGACATTTCCAGGTTCAAATCCCGTCTTGGCAGATGGTGGAATTTAAATTCAATAAATATCTGGGATTAAGAGTCTAATGATGACTGTGAATCCATTGTCAATTGTCAGGAAAAAACCATCTGGCTCAGTAATATCCTTTAGGGAAGGAAACTGCCCTTACTGATCTGGCCTACATGTGACTCCAGACCCACAGCAATGTGGTTGACTCTTAACTGCCCTCTGGGCAATTAGGGATGGACAATAAATGCTGCCTGGCCAGAGATGCCTTCATCCTGTGAATGAATAAAAAACGTCTCCTTCCCTACACTCTGGGCAGACCAAGAGAGTCATGATGGCACTGGAGGAGGCCATTCAGCCCACTGAGTACACGTTTGCCTTTTGAATCCCTGATTCCTGTCTCTCCATCTGAAGGTTGTGGGTTCAAGTCCCACTCCAGACGCCAGGCCATGAAATCCAGCGCTAAGTTGAGTGGTGGGTTTTTGGGGCTGTTAGGAAGACTGAGGCTCCTGTGAGGTCTCTCAGGAGGATGCAGAATACACCTTGGTGCTATTTCAGAGAAGAGCAGACAAGTCCTGGTTCGTATCTCCACATCCTACCCCCTCACCCCCCAGTCCCTGACCGACCTTCATTCCTCAGATAACATTGCCAAGTAAATGACCCTGGACCATGCTTCACTTCCTGACCACTTGGGGTGCTGCCTACTTGGGGGGGTCCTTACCCCATCAGTCTGACACCCACTGTTTGCTGCAGGCAGGTACATCCTGAGCTTAACCACAGCTAATTGCAGAACCTGACAGCCAGCTCCCCATCAGGACAGAGAAAGGGTGAAATGGCTTTTTGTTCCACTTTGTTACTTTAAAGTGTGATAATCCATGATATTCATAGCAAGGTGTAGGTAGCATGGGTAAATGTTTTCTCTCTTCCTATTGCTCTGTCTCTCTCTCTCTACTTGTCTCTTCCCTCGCTCTCTCTCTGTCTCTCGTTCTCATTCTCTCTCACCTCCATCTCTTGCTCTCTCACTCTCTCCCTCTCCCTCTCTAATTTTAATTTGATTTTTATTGTCACATGTACCTAGTTACAGTGAAAAGTTTTGTTTTGTGTGCAGTACAGGCAGATCATACCATACAGAGTGCATTAGGGTGTTGGAACAGAGCAAGGAATACAATGAATCAGAGATAGTAGGAACTGCAGATGCTGGAGAATCCGAGACAACAAGGTGCAGGGCTGGATGAACACAGCAGGCCAAGCAGCATCATAGGAGCAGAGAGGCAATGAAACAGCTGCAGGGAAGGTGCACAAGGAGCGAGAGCTCCCTTTCTCCCTCTCTTTATCACCTTCTCCATCTTTTGCTCTCCCCTTCTCTCTCTTTGTCTCACTCTCTCGTTCTTGCTTTCTCTTGCTCTCTCTCCCACTTGCGCTCATTCTCTCTCCCTCTCCCTCTCTTGTTCTTTCTCACTCCCTTTCGCTCTCTCACTCTTCTGTCCCTCTGTCGCTCTCTCTCTCTCCTCCCTTCTTGTTTTTTCTTCTTCCCTTTCTTTCTCACACACTCTCTCCACCTGACCCCATCTCGCTCTCTCTGTCTTTGATTCACTGAGACAGCACTTGACCAGCTTTGAGAAGCATTGAAAAGACTAATAATTCACCCAAAAAATGTATAAATTGACTGAGAGCAGATTCTGTGCATAAGACGCCGTGTCTGGGTATCTTTATGTGACAGTGCAGTACTCCCTCAGTGTTCCACATCTATGGAGTGGGATTAAACCCACAATCTCCCGTTTCAGGGCTACCAGTGTGCTACTGGTTGACCAACTGTTGAGTTTACCTATTAAGGGAGAAAACACCCTTTAAACTGACGTACACCCATGTATATGAAATGGGACTAAACTGGCTGACTGTGAGATTGAAGAAGAGCAGGTCATTGACAGTACCTTGCTGATAATGAGTGCTGGATAGCCAGGCACATGACTGTCAGTCATAAAATCCCACTTGTCTCGGGTGCGTTAAGGTGCAAATGTAGTAGAGCTGCTCATCTGTGTTTCTGCTGAGGGTGATTTTACAGCTTTCTTGATGGATGCCAGGCAGTGTGAAAAGAAGCAGCTACTTCATCACTCATGTCATCTTTGACTTGTGTGCTGTCTCTCCACAGAGCTATAGGCTGAGGCCTACTGACGTAGGCCTGGAGGTGCACCAATATCTTAAGGAGCAGACCCTGCTTTGAAGCAGCAAATCAACAAACCCAAAAGTCTCCTCTCATAGAATCCTTATGGTGCGGACAGAGGCCATTCTGCCCATCGAATCTGCGCTGACCTCCGAAGAGCACCCCTCCCTGACTCACCCTCTACTCAATTCCCATAACCCTCCATTTCTCCATGGCCAATCCACCTAGCCTGCACATCTTTGGACTGTGGGAGGAAACCGGAGCACCTGGAGGAAACACATGCAGACACAGGGAGAACATGCAAACTCCACACAGACAGTCACCTGAGGGTGGAATTGAACCCGGGTCCCTGGTGCTGTGAGGCAGCAGTGCTAACCGCCGTACTGCCCGTCAATTGTTTTTTTAGAATTAAAGAACCGCTAGTGTGCCGAAAGAGGCAATTCAGCCCTTCGAGTCTGTACACTCCAAACAGCATCCCACTGAGACCCAAACCCCCACCCTATCCCTGTAACCCTGCATGTCCCATGTCTAACCCACCTAGCCTGCACATCCCTGGACACTACGGGGCAAGTTACCATGGCCAGTCCACCTAACATAAATTGAATTTAGCTGTGTCACGTGACATTGACTCTACTCATACCATGATTTCCACATTGTGACATTTTCTTTATAAATTTTAGGCTCCATGTGGGGCCAGTGTTGTGTTATTATCACACTGCACCCTGTGCTGATGCTGATGTTTCCATGGTTACCACCCAGCACATGAACCCTCTGGATTTATTCAGAGGCCACACCTAGATTTGGAGGAGTTCATGTCGAGAAGCCGGACTTTCCTGCCTTTTCTCATTCCAGGTGTTCTGGTGGCCTCACTTGGTTGGGGAGGAGTGTGTAATAGGTTGAGTGTTCAACGATCAGAGCTTGCATGGGCCCAGTGCAGGAGGCCTGAGGGTGGGCCTAGAGTAAGGAGGTCTGAGGGTGGGCCTAGTACAGGAGGCCTGAGGGTGAGCCTAGTGAGGGAGGCCTGAGGGTGGGCCGAGTGCAGGAGGCCTGAGGGTGGGCCTAGTTGGAGGGATGCCATCTTGCTTCATGGTTCGAGTGAAGAAGACTGAGGCTATCCAGTGAACAAACTATGAATGTTCAACGTGGATTCACACTCACTTGTCCCTCTTGCACACTCAGTTTTTGTTGTTCACTCAGGCAGCTGAGGGGAGAGAGGGAGAGATGGGCAAAAATACAAGGAGGAAGTGAAAAGTTGTGGTGCCCTGAATCCCTGCCATGTACCTCCTTGACAACAACTGGCATTTATACAGTGCCTTTACTGTACTAACACCCCATGCCACCACCACAAGAAGTCACTTCACTGGAGCGTTATTGAACAAAGTGTGACACTGAACCACATGACAGTGTTGCATTTCTTTTATTCATTCACAGGATGAGGGGCGTCGCTGGCCAGGCCAGCATTTATTGCCCATCCCTAATTGCCCAGAGGGCAGTTAAGAGTCAACCACATTGCAGTGGGTCTCGAGTCACATGTAGGCCAGACCAGGTAAGGATGGCATTATCCTTCCCTGAAGGACATTAGTGAACCAGATGGGTCTTTTTGAGAATCGACAATCGATTTGTATTTATCATTCGACTTTTGATTCCAGTTTTCTTTTTCCTTATTGAATTCACCATCTGCCGTGGCAGGATTCAAACCTGCGTCCCCAGAAAATTACCTGAGCCTCTGGATTAACAGTCCAGCGATAATACCAATAGGCAGTCACCTCCCCCTACTCCTTGGTCAGGTGGCTAAAAGATTGTTCACAGTGATATGTTTTACAAGAAGGCCTGAAAGGGGATGCTTAAGGGAGTGCAGGGAGAGTAAAAGAGATGTACAGCACGGAAACAGACCCTTCGGTCCAACTCATCCATGCTGACCAGATATCCTAAATTCATCTCGTCCCACTTGCCAGCATTTCGCCTATATCCCTCTAAACCCTTACTTCTCATATACCCATCCAGATGCCTCTTAAATGTTGTTATTGTACCCACCTCCAGCACTTCCTCTGGCAGCTTGTTCCATGCACGTAGTGTGAAAGTGGTGCCCCCTCAGGTCCCTTTTAAATCTTTCCCCTTTCACCTTAAACCTATGCCCTTTAGTTTTGGACTCCCCCTATCCTGGGTCAAAGGACCTTGACTATTCACCCCATCCACACCCCTCATGATTTTATAAACCTCTATAAGGTCACCCGTCAGCCATTGTTGCTCCAGGGAAAATTAGCCCCAGTCTATTCAGCCTGTCCCTATAGCTCAAACCCTCTAAGCTAGCAACATCCTTGTAGATCTTTTCTGCTCCCTCTCAAGTTTAACAACATCCTTCCTATAGAAAGGTGACCAGAATTGGACGCAATATTCTAAAAGTGGCCTATACTCAAATGTTCTGACCAATGAAGGCAAGTGTCCATTCTTCACCATCCTGTCTACTTGCAACTCTACTTTCAAGGAACTATGCACCTGTACCTGAAGGCCTCATTGTTCAGCAACACTTGCCAGAGGATGAAGGACTAGTTGAGGTCACAGAGATGGAGAGGCCTCAGAAAGATTTGTAAACAGGGATGAGAACATTAAAATGTTAGCCCCTCAGAGATTTGGAAGCAGGGCACTTAGCTTGCGATGCTGAAATAGAGAATGATACATGTGGCGAGGAGAGGCGGGGTGAGGTGCCATGATCAAGGTAAGGGAAAGGTAGAAGACAGTAGGCCCTTTGGAAAGTGAAAAACCTTTTTTCCCAAGAAGAGTAGGATCTGGTTCTTAAACGTGAAAGGCTTCAGAAAAGATTTACAAGGATGTTGCCAGGATTGGCGGGTTGGAGCTTTAGGGAGAGGCTTACAGGTGACTTTATGGAGATTTATGAAATCATGAGGGGCATGGATAGGGTCAGTAGCCAAGGTCTATAAGGATCAAATGGTATGCGGCGAAGTAGGAACAGGTCATTGAGTTGGCTGATCAGCCATGATATTATTGAATGGTGGAGCAGGCTCGAGGGGCCACATAGTCTACTCCTGCTCTTATTTTATATGTTTCCCCTGGAGGCCGAGGGGATGGATTCACTTCTCCCCTCCCCCCCCCCCCTCTCTTTTCCACCTAAATTGCAGAGGGCGCCTGATGTAGAGAACAAGCTATCGTGCCTGTGGTCTCTTTTTGTGTGTTCCGTGCCCAGTTACAGCTCAGCTGTGCTGTCGCATTGGACTCAAAGGCACACCAACAGATGGTGTGCCCATGCCTCTGATTGTCACTAAACCATAAATCAGAGACTTTATTTTCGCATGTCCAGCAGAAGATGGTAATTTTTCAGGACAGGATGTTAATCCCCAGTATGATGTGACAGATTATACATCAGGCAGAAGAGCTGAGACTTTTCCTCAAATAATGGACCCTGCCCCCATCTGGTGGAGTATAGGATGGAAGGGCAACATGATCAAGCAGCTTGATAATCATTGAATACAACGCAGAAAGAGGTCATTTGGCCCATCATGTCTGTACTGACCCTCTGAAGAACATCCCATCCAGACCCATCCCCGTAAACCCCTATTTCCCATGGCTAGCCCAGTTAGCCTGCTCATTGGACTGTATAGAGAGTATAGAATCCCAGACACTCAGAACCCTCTGTGTGAAGAAATTTCTGCTCAAGCAGAATCTTGTTGAGGTCTTGGGGATGGGGGTTCTTTTCAGCTGATTGGAGAGACCCGTACAGCCTCTCTGGGGGAATGCCCACCGAGCTCCAGGCCAATCCCAGCGGTGGGGAGGACAACCAAGGCTTTACGCCCCCCTAGAATCGAGCCCCCCCCCCCCCCCCGAGCAGCAGCTTCAGTTCTGACCAGTGCAGCCAATCAGGGTTCGGTACCTCTAGTGCTCAGTAGTGCCACAGAAGGGTCTGTGGCTGCTGTGTGAATAGCACCTCCTCGACCACAAGGTCCTAGAACACAAGATAACAATGTGGGCTGGGCGGGGGGGTGGTGGTGGTGTGTGGGGTATGGGGTATGTTGCTGGGGTCCACTCCCAGTATCCAGTGCCACGATCAAACACTGTCCCTTTCATCCAAGGACCCCTGGATGCTCCCCCCCTTCAACTAAATTCAGACGTATTCCAGGCATTGGAAATTGGACATGGATACTCTTGCCCAATTTTCCCACCTGCCCTGAACCCCACCATCACAGCCCCTTCAGCAGGACCCCTTTACATTCTGCCAATGGAGAGTAAAAATAAAGCACTAATCTCTCTACCCGTGAACACAAAAGGAGCTGAGATGCGAATTGCGAAGTTGTTTCCACCCACAGGACCCTGTCCCAAATTCAAACCCCACCAAAGTCCCTCCACGCACACCAGAGTGACCTTTCCCCTCCCAACCCTCTTCCTGACAGATCTCCAGGTTTCTCGACATCCACACGTACCCCTGCCACAACATTGCCCCCGTGTTGGTGGATATGTCTTCATCATGTCAAGGTATCACCTTCCCTCCAGACTGAGGAACCGCCACCCCCAACACCTCAACAAGATTCTGCTTGAGCAGAAATTTCTTCACACAGAGGGTTGTGAGTGTCTGAGATTCTATATTCTGAATTCATGGGAAACCAGTACTTGAGTGACTTGGATGAACTGAAGTTTGACCCCCTGAGGTCCAACTAATGTGGCGAAGAATGGTGTTGATGTGGAAAATCAGCCATAATTTTATTCAGGCTGGATGGGCTGAATGGCCTCTTCCTGCCAGCAGTTCCTCTGTTTAGAAGGCGAAGGACCACACAGATGGACAGACTAACGTATCACTGCCCTAGTGCACGCCCTGTGGTTTTTAATCCAATAACTCTGCATAAACCATCGTTTGAAATCAAAGGCCCTTTGTTGTAACATGTGCTGCTGGTTCACTGCTGCCAAGAGAGAAAGCTTCCCAGCAAAAAAAAAGGGGACTTCTGTGCCATAAAAATACAGAGGATATATCTCAGGAACCTCTGACCAAGACGTTGTCAGGCTTCATGCAGGTCAGGGCTGGGGGAAACACGGACATTTCTCATCGTTACAGAGAGGACCTTGAACTCCTCCATGTCAGGGATGCTGTAATGCGACACTAACAAAAAAATATTAGCCAACTCCAGATCTGCTTTAATGATTCAGAATGCTATGTTCTGGAACATTTTGTACAGCGGGAAGGTACAGTAGAGACAACACTTCAGAAAGATGTCATTGGCTGCAAAGTACTTTGCAATGTTCAGAGCCCATGACAGATGCTATAAAAATGCAAGTCTTTTTATTTCCTTGTAGTCCGCTGAAATTTTGGATTGAACTGCGGGATCGTGGTGTAGGCAGGAATGCAGGTGAAAGTTGCTTGTCTTGCCTCTCGTTTGCTGCTGCTTGACTTCTGGCTCAGCTGGGAACATTCTTGCCTCAATGTTGTGGGTTCAAGTCCCAACAGAGACCCATCAGCATAAAAATCTAGGCAGTCTCTCCTGTGCAATACTGAGGGAGTGCTGCACTGTATGCAGTGCTGTCTTTCAGATGAAAAGTTGAAACAGATGTCCTTAAGACATAGGTAAAAGGTTCTTCTTGTGAAGAAGAGCAGGGAAGTTGCCCTGGTGACCTCAGCCAATATTTATCCCTTTAAATCTCTTTATCCTTTTAAATCCCTTTATCCTGAAGCAGGTTATCTGGCTGAGGGAACGCCGTTGTTTGTTGGAGCTTTCTGTGCACAAATCGGCTTTCGCTGCATAGCTGATGGAAGGTAGATCAGTGAGATAACTGACTACTGGGGGGGATTGTGGGATGCCACATGTTGTTGTGCTGACCCCCGATGGCTTATGGTTGG
Source organism: Rhincodon typus (assembly GCF_021869965.1). NCBI lineage: Eukaryota > Metazoa > Chordata > Chondrichthyes > Orectolobiformes > Rhincodontidae > Rhincodon > Rhincodon typus. Next base: position 8,799,558 of record NC_063357.1, on the reverse strand, counting down.
GGGACTACAGTGCTCCCACTAATCCTCCTTTGCTGGCTGAGGGCCACTGACAAACTCAGATTGGTTCAATCACTAATTTCCCATTTAAATGCCTCTGAAATCAATCCAGTGCTGATTACTCTCTGTACTGAGTTCGTTGTATAAACCTCCAACCACTCTTGTTGTTCTGAATCTGTGTCCTGCTTCTGCTCACCTTCTGGAAGTGACCTGTAGTTTTGTGGATTCTTTTATCATAGCTGGGTACTGCTTGTGTCTTTTTTGTCCCACACTGCTGACACTAACTTAGTATCTGCAGTTCGGCCTGCCTACTCTTTGTATTAGCTTGTCACCTGTGTCTGTGGACTGTCAATACCTTACAAAGTAGGGTGGATTCTGTTGCTGTCCATAGAACCACAGAATCTGTACAGTGTGGAAGCAGGCCATCCGGCCCATCGAGTCCACACCGACCCTCCGAAGAGCATCCCACCCAGACCCAACCCCTACTCTACCCTGTAACCCTGCATTTCCCATGGCTAATCTAACCTAACCTACACATCTCTGGACACTATGGGCAATTTAGCATGGCCAAAGACTGTGCAGTTTGGGTGGACTCTGATGTAGCTGTGAAATTAACCCCTTTAGAACCAATACTTCATACAGCAGGGGACAGAGCTGCAAGGTTAGAGATCAAGTGAGGAAACAGTGAAATATCTCCCTAGCTGAGTTGGCAAAATCTCACTGTTGCCTGTTCACAATGAAGCTTTGCCTATGCCTTGGGGACAGGAAGGGTGCAGCCTTCCATTCTGAGGCATGTCCACCACAAAGGAGACAGAAGGCAGCTCTGTGGCCAGTGGCAGACTGAGACTTGCTTCAGGAATAATTTCAAAAAAATATATATTTCCATGTCATGTTGAGATTGTACAACACATTGGAGAGGCCACTTTTGGAGTAATGAGTCCAGTTTTTGTTGCACTGTTATAGGAAGGATATTATTGAGCTGGAGAGGGTTCAAAAAAGATTTACCAGGATGTTGCCAGGACTGAGGGGTTTTGAGTTATAGGGAAAGGTTGGATAGGCTGGGACGTTTTTCACTAGAATGTATGAGGTTTTAGAGGTTTATAAAATTATGATGTGGTGAATGGCAGGTGTCTTTTCCCTAGGATGGGAAATTTCAAAACTAGGGGGCATATTTTTAAGGTGAAAGGAGAAAGATTTATAAAAGACTTGAGGGGCATCTTTTTCACACAGTGTGGAATGAGCATCCAGAGGCACTGGTGGAAGCAGGGACAGTTACAATGTTTGAAAGACATTTGGATAAGTACATGATTAGGAAAGGTTCGGAGGAATATGGGCAGGCGGAACCAGTTTAGTTTGAGATTATGGTCAGCATGGACCGGTTGGACTGAAGGGCCTGTTTCCGTGCTGTACGACTCTATGAACCTCGAGAGTGCTGCCCACTCTTTTCTGAAGGAGAGAAAAGGGAGGATTGATCTGAGCAAGGAGTGTGAGCGAAAGCTCTCGCCCTTCAAAGCAACGAGTTATCTTTCTGGGACAGTTATCTGCTGGAAATGGAGTCAACGTCCCTGTGGCCTGCGGCTTCCACACAGATGCTGGAGGGTTAGCCCTGTCCAGGAAGTTATGCACAGACAATTGCAACAACCCCAAATGGGTCACGTTGCTCTTGTTGTTTTAAGTTGTCCCCACCGCCCCCCTCCACCCTGGTCTCCCCAGAGATTTTGGTCTCACCAGATTTCATTGCAGGGTCTCCCATCCTGAGTAGAATCTCCCAGTTCCCAGCCTCGCATCGAGCTCCGTGTCTGGTCCCAAGCCAGCAGATGCTGCAGTTGCCCCATTGTGATCTTTAGAGTGTAACAGCAAAGGATGTACAACAATCACTGGTGCCTGTCTCAATATAGATTAACATTTCCTGATTCAGAGGCCAGATGACTACTGCAAACAGACTGTCCCATCCACTTAGCATTACATTGAGCTTGCCGCTATGCAATGCATCCATTTCAGTTTTCAATTGTTGTTATGTTCACAGGGACACGTTTGGCTGAGGGATGAATATCCCGGTTCAGTGAGGCTCCACACTAGCCCTACCCCAGTTATGGATGTTGTGAAAGGCCTGTAGGAGGCACCATTGTATTTTGTGGTTTTGTCAGAGTCCAAATTCACGGCTACCAATGTATGTTCAAATCCTCCGCACTGCTCATGGAGAGGGGGCAGAAATTTCAGCTCACTTTCGGGACGAAGCATTGTAGGCAAGGCCAGTGTCTATTGCCTGCCCACCCCGGTTATCCTCATGTTACACCAAGTTCCAGGTTCAAGTCCGACCCCAGGGCTTGCGTGCAAAAAGCCACATGCACACATGCGTGCGCAAACACACAACAACCTGCCTCTTCACCCTCACACACCTACTGAACAGAATGCTCCGTGTCCACACCCACTCACCCATGCAGAAACCTCATCCCTTACACACACCAACTGGTCTCCCCACACACGTGCATACTTAGGCCCACCAAACATTAATTCATTCACTCTCTCGCACACCCTCTCATCCACCCTTAACAGAAAGGGATGAATTGTATTTATACGTTTGCCTTTCTTGTTCGCTGGAGATCTTTAGTTTATTCACTGTTATGTTGTAGGGAAAGCAGCAATTAATTTTCACACAGCAAGCTCCCCCTGACAGAAGTGTGATAATTAATAGTGCCAGGGGATATTCTAGGACCATCTGAGCAGGCAGATGGAGCTCGATTTAACTCAGTAAACTCAAAATACTGCAGATGCTGGGAATCTGAAACAAACACAGAGAATGCCGGAGAAACTCCACGGGTCTGGCAGCATCTGCAGAGAGAGAATGTTTTGGGTTTGTTGTGACTCTTCGTCAGAACTGAATTAAATGGCTGATCTGAAATGGGACAGCTCTGACAGTGCCCTATTCCCTCTGTACTGACTGGGACGGGGGGCGGGGATGCGTTGCTGGGGGTCAGCCTGGATTTTGGGATCTTGTCCCACAGTGAGGACTTTAACCCAGATAAGCGGGAATCAGAGGCATTAAGAGCTGCTAACTGAGCTCCTTACTCGAACGGCAGAATTGAATGCTGGCGCTGACTTGGTGTGATGTGCATAAACAGAACAGATACCTGCCCTGAACAGGAGCCCATTTTCCTGCAGGCTGCTTTCGGAGTGCAGGAAGCTAAATGTTTTGCCTCCGTGGGGTTAACAAAGATGCTTAAAATGTTGGGTTCAAAATACAGATGATGTTGTGTGATATTGGTAGAAATTAACGAGGTCTAACTGAACTTGGCATCTTCCTCTCCCCTTTCTCATTGTATTTATCCTCTCTTTCACACACACTCACTTTGCCTCCACTCTGTTACCTTTATAATCACTTATTCTTCCGCACATTTTCCACTCAGGCCGACATTAACCTCTCTGCCTGTTGTTTTTTTGGACACTGGGATTTCTGTGCAGCCCCTCGCTGACACTGTCTGGGTCATGCTAAGGTTACACAGTCCGACTCCAACAAACCAAACACAGATTTTCCCAGGAACCGTCCTGTCTGCTTCAGGACTTCTGCAAACCACAGAGAGAGAGAGAGAGAGAAAAAATAGTCTGTGCATAAAAATCTTTGTCTACGCCGTTCTTTAATCACTTGTTTGTTCAGCGATTGGGCCTAAGTCCGACAAAAAGCTGCAGAGATTTATCCCCGCGGTGATGGGATTAGATCTATCAATAGGCTGAGTCATTTGGATTGGTACATTCTGGTGCCAGTACGGGTAATTGGAGTGTGGGAATGCTTAACTCTCTGCTATCCACATCCCTCCCTTCCCATTCCCTTCCCTCACCTCCACCTGACATGTTAACATATGAAGTAGAATCCCTATAGTGCAGAAAGAGGCCATTTGTCCCATCGAGCCTGCACTGACCCTCAAAAAAAGCAACCCGCCCAGTTCCTGTATTTCCCACTGCTAATACATCTAACCTAGATGTTTCTGGATACTATAGGGCAATTTAGCATGGCCAGTCTACCTAACCTGCCCATCTTTGGGCTGTGGGAGGAAACCAGAGCAAACCCACTCAGATACGAGGGGAACATGCAAATGCCACACAGACAGTCGCCTGAGGCCGGAATTGAACTCGGGTCCGTGGTGTAAAAAGTATTCAATAATCCCCTTACCTCCACCACCTTCTGAAGCAGAGAGTTTCAAAGTCACACAACCTTCCTAAAATATTCTCCTCGTCTTTCTCTCTCTTTCTCTGTTTCTCACTCTTTCTCTCTCTCCCTCTCTCTGTCTCTCTCTCTCCTCCCTTTCTCCCTCTCTCTCTCTTTCTTTCCTCCTTTCTGCCTCTCTCTCTGTCTCTCTCTTTCCCCCCCTTTCTGCCTCTCTCTCTGTCTCTCTCTCTTTCTGTCTCTCTTTCTCTTTCTCTCTCTCTCTTTCTCTCTTTCTCTCTTTTTTCTCTCTCTGTCTCTCTCTTTCCTCCCCTTTCTGCCTCTCTCTCTGTCTCTCTCTCTTTCTGTCTCTCTGTCTCTCTTTCTCTTTCTCTCTCTCTCTTTCTCTCTTTTTTCTCTCTCTGTCTCTCTCTCTCTCCCCCTCTCTCTTTCTCCCTCTCTCTCTCCCCGAAAATGCCGAGCCGCGATTTGAATGGTGGAGTATCCTGGCGGAATGCGCCAAGGAGATTTTTTATTAATTGACCACTTGAGAGTGGTCAGTTGGTGGTGAGTTGAAGAAGTCACTCATCAGCTTCTCATTCCAGCACTTTGTTGCTGCCACAATGAAACTCCAGGACCAACTTGCCCATTATTATTACCCCTTCTCACCGCTTCCTTGGTGGAGGAGAAAAGGAATTGCTCCTCATATTTGCACTAAAGATTCTGTAACCTGTAGGTCTATGGACCTAGAGCTGGAAAGATGGATTTAGGCTGTTTAGCTCTTATTGGGTCTGCACAGACAAGATGGATAGAATGGCCTTTTTCTGTGCTGCCAATTTTCTCCATATTAAAGGTAGCGTGGAATTGCTTACACAGGACATTGCACGCTTACAAAGATGAATAAAGAATGAGATGACTGATGTAATGTCTGCATTTGCAATAGTGATCATTAGGCCTCAATGTCTGGTATTGAGGAGACACACAGTTTAAATTAATCCCCATCCCCACCTCAGTAGCTTTCTCTTTTCCTGGTCCCACCTTCTCATATCCTCCCATGGGCAAAAAAAGATCCCAGAGATACAGTCTTCTCCTCAATGGCGTTTCATTTCCTGAATGAATTCCTTTGCCCTATTCCTGGATGGTAAAGCCAAGATAGTCCCAGACTGCTCTCCCGCTAGAGGGTCACCACACCTCGGGCGAGGGGAGAGGTCCAGAAGGAGAGTCATTCACAGTAACCTCAGCTGGTGTGCGAATTGAGACAACGCTGTTGGCGTCACTCTGCATCGCAAACCTGCCATCCAGCCAACTGAGCAAACCAACCCCCTTCCCAGATACCGCCTTGAGTCAAAAGCCCTATGAAAGGCTGCAGGGTGTCCTGAACTCTCTCCCTGCGGATCCTGTCTCAGAAGGCACTGAGATATGTAGGGGAACATTCGGGCCAGTTCAGCAGCTGCACACAACCAAACCTATCAGTCACTAATTTCAGCGAGTTCAGACTCTCACAACAGGCCTGCTCCTGACTAGGATTTAATGAACGCCTCTCACAATGCCCATCAACTTCCATTTCCAACTGCGAGCCTTCACTTTTGATGAGCACCAAATAAAATGGTTTTCCAAAAAGCAAAACAGGAGTTATTATCAAAATACATTGATACCAAGTTCTGAAAGTCTGCTCCCGTATTCATACTGGTGGCAAATCCCATTCATTAATCCACCCCACCCCATTCACCAACTGTGTCGAGGCTCAGTTTGCCAACATCTTGAATTTAAAACTCCCCTCTTTATCTCTCTCTCTCTCTATGGTTTTCATGGTACCTCTATTTCTGAAATCCCCACCAGCTCAAAACCCTTTGAAATTTCTGTTGTCCTCCAACTCTGGCCTCTCATGCATCTCTGATTTTAACAGCTGCTGGCTGTGCCTTCATCAGTCAAGGTCCTCGATTCGAAATTCCCCCCTCCCCCCCACCAGACCTCTCCGTTTCTCCTCCTCTCTTTCCACCTTTAAAGCATGCCTTAAAACAGACCCCTTTGATTCACCTTTCGGTCACCCGTCCTATCGCTTCACGCTCTTTGGTGTCGAATTCCACTTGACCATGGGATGAAGTGTCCCACACTGATTTACTGTGTTAAAGGCGCTACATAAACGCGGGTTGTTGCCAGTGTACACATGTGCTCCACTGGGCTCGAGGCAGGATGGTTTCATCTGCTGCTGTTTGAATAAAGGTGTGATCGCTGGGCTTTTCCATTTGAGGGACAGAGGTGTTGGTCAGGTACAAGGGCACATGCAGCAACCTCATGTCACAGACTCACAGAGTCCCATTTTCTTCCCCCCCCCTACAAATTATTGGACCATCGCTCACATTTTTCCCCATCAACATCTAGAGATTATACAAATTAGGCCTGGTTTCTCTAGAATTTAGAATGTTAAGGGGTGGTCTGAACAAAGTCTTCAAGATACTATCGGGAAAAGGCAGGGTAGATAAAGATAAACTGTTTCTACTAGTTGGAGGTTTTAGAACTAGGGGTATAGTCTGAGAGTTAGGGCCAGAGCATTCAGTAGAGGTGTTAGAAAACACTTCTCATACAATGGGTGGGAGAGATTAGAAATTCTCTTCCACAAACAGAAGTGGATGCTGGATCAGTTGTTAATTTTAGATCTGAGATAGATAAGATTTTGTTTAGCAAGTACATTAAGGGATATGTGCCAAAGTCAGGTATAGGAAGTAAGGCCACAGAGCAGCCACGATCTCACTGAATAGCTAATAGGCTCGAGGGGCTGAATGGCCTACTCCTGTTCCTAATACTCACCCAAGTTAAAATGAAACAACAAATAAGTTGCATTTATGCAGCAACTCTCCCAATCACCATTAAGAGGTGATATCCTGTCAGGATTTTTAAAAAGGACACCACCACTTGGAATTGTGGGCTCATGCAGGGAGATGATGGCCTAGTGGTATTATTACTGGACTGTTGATGGTAATGTTCTGGGGATGTGGGTTTGAATCCTGCTATGGCAGATGGTGGAATTTGAAATCAATGAAAACTTGGAATTAAGAGTCTAATGATGACCATGAAACCATTGCTGATTGTTAGGAAAAACTCCTTTGGTTCACTAATGCCATTTAGGGAAGGAAATCTGCCATCCTTACCTGGTCTGGCCTATATGTGAATCCAGACCTACAGTAATATGGTTGACTAATATCTGCCCTCTGGGTAATTAAAAATGGGCAGTAAATGCTTGCCCAGACAATGATGCCCTCATCCCATGAGTGAATAAATAAAAATGCAGCTGAACATGGGCTGTTACCTGGTTCTAAGTGCAGTGCTGAACAAGTGCTACACTATCTGACGTGCCATGCTTCAAGTGACCCCTCTTGTTTAGCTAGATGTAAGGTATTGTGCAGCATAATGCGAGGAAGAGCTGGATGGTTTTCAGGCATCTTGGTCTACACTCTCCCTTCAGTTTGCACACCCAGGGAGAGATTAATTGGCTGTTCCCCTGATTGCTGATGGTGGAATCTCATTGAGCACAACCTGTTTCAACATTAGCCTACAGCGAGTGTATTTTGACTATGTCAAAAGTTGTCCTTTTAAAACACACCAGGTGCTTTGGCTATGCAAAGGATGTGAAAGTCGCTAGGTCACTGGAGGTTTTCCCATACTTTAGAGGTCGGACATGCACGGCCTGAACTCTCCTCTGCACATTACAGTCAGGACATCCACAGAGACAATTATTTGGCTCTAGACATATTTTATTCCAATTTTCTGTCCTCCATTGCAGCAGCCACTCTCTCCCAGACTCCGGCCCAATATGTGCCTCTAAGCTAAGTGCCCAGTTTTCAGTTGGGAGCCTGGACAGTTATTGTAGAGGTATCAGTGTGAAAGGGGTCAACAGTCTTGTTTCAGACAACCACCTGTCAATAAAACTGGTCCGAGCACAGTTTATCTCCAGGCCCCTGGTCCCTCCAAAGTTGGTCTTTGTTGCACTCATTTTACATGCAGTCAAACAAATGCAGCAAGATCCTAGTTATAGTTACAGTTATAGAGACTCACTGTGCCACTGTCTGAGTTTAACGCAGTTGACCATCAGAAAAGAATTGTTTTGACTCCCTGTAAATTGCAGGCGCGTATGGGGTCCACAAAGCAGATTAATTTCCAATAATACTCTGTTGATAGAGAACACACTTAAAAACATAACCTAAGAGGTTAATCTCCATTCTGTCTTTCAGAAGCTGTAATGTGCCCTGAATGTGTGCAGTTATAATTAAATGTAATTATGCAGAATGCGGGAAATGTTGTGTAAAAAGTGCTATGTTTAGCTTGTCTGTTGAGCACTTAGTGAAGCCTCACTGCAGACCCTGGTGAATGCATCAGAGTGTAGATTGTACACTCCTGCCTGGCATTGCTGGGAGCTCAGAGCACCCTTCACTGGGGTGTCTGTTTGGCAGGTTGAGAAAAGAAGTCCTCTCACTGCAAATCTGTTGGGGCCAGCCCAGGTGTGTTTTAAAAGGACAACTTTTGACAGCTTGCCAGCCCTTTGTAGAATCCCTATGGTGTAGCAGCAGGCCATTCAGCCCATGCCAACCCTCCTAGGTCCATCCTCCATCCCTGTAACCCTGCATTTCCCACAGCTAACCCACCTGGCCTGCACATCCCTGGATATGATGGGCAGTTTAGCATGGCCAATCCACCCAACCTACACATCTTTGGACGGCAGACACAGACAGAGGGAGAACATGCAAACTTCACGCAGACAGTCGCCTGAGGGTGGAATTGAACCCAGGTCTCTGGTGCTGTGAGGCAGCAGTGCTAACCACTGAGCCACCGTGCTACCCAGTGAAAGCTCATCATGTGGGTTTAATTTCCTGTTCGCTATTTTTAGCCCAGCTGGCTGATGTGCTGTCATTAAATTCCTTGTCTGCACTGTTTTGACGTAGCTGTTAACCATTTGAAACAAACACGTTTCTAGGGTGCGATTGAAGGCAGAGAGTGGAATTAACCCACTGTTCTCCCTCTAAGGGATGGAAAATGGGAAGGTATTTGCAACATGGTGATGTAGAAACCACTTCTATTGGGTGTCCAATAAGCACAGCACCAAATAGAAATGGGATTCGATTATTTTTCTCTTAAACCAGTGGGCTTTCCATTGCATTGTCAGTTTGATTGTTTAATATACAGGGTTGGTGGAGCTGTGTGATGCACCACATGGTATATCAGCCTGCAGCATGTTACCGTTACTGCATATTGTTTCCGGATCGGAGTACTGTTTAATACTTTCCAGCTCTGTGTCCCAGCCCCGACCGTTTGGAAACGTTGTCTCCTGAATCACTGACTCCTGTCACCGTGCACTGCCATCCCAACTGCGTTTTTAACATGTTCTCATCCCTGTTTTCAAATTCCATCCGCATCGCCCCCACCCTATCTCTGTTAATATCCTTCAGTCCCACAGAACCCTCCTGGATCTCTGCATTCTGACCTCTTGACCATTGGTGATAATTGATTACTCTAACATTGGCGGCCTAGCCTGGAACTGCATGGGTTCTAATTACTGGATTTCCCTCCCTAACCTTCTCCACCTCTCTCTCATGTTCTGTTCCCTCCTTATGTGGCCCACTGTCTCATTTTGTTTGTGTCTGCTCCGCAGGGTAGTTTGCACGTTTACCGTGCTGTTTAAATGCAGCTTGATGTTGCTGGCCTCAGAGCCTTTCCTCTCCGTCAAGTCCACTGGGTCCACAATCTCAGGAATAGTAGGAACTACTGATACTGGAGTCTGAGATAACAAGGTGTGGAGCTGGAGGAACACAGCAGGCCAGGCAGCATCAGGGGAGCAGGAAAGTTGACGTTTCGGGTCAGGACCCTTCTTCAGAAACGTCAGCTTTCCTGCTCCTCTGATGCTGTCTGGCCTGCAGTGTTCCTTCAGCTCCACACCTTGTTATCTGGGTCCACCATCTCTCCTGCTTGCTTCACCCTCCTGTCAGCGCTGTCCAATCATTCGCCATCCTTGCTGCTTTGGTTAGAGTTGTCTCCTTGCCAGAGGCGATCTCGTTAATCTGCACAGGGCGCATATCCTACTGCAGCCCTCTCTGACTCTGGCTTTCTGCGTGCCAACCCTTCACCTTTGGTTCCATCTGACACAGCAGCTCCCTCCCTCAAGCTGTATGCCTCAACATCGCTTTCTTGCTTCCCCACTCTGCGCACTATCCTGACCGAGACTGTGCCCCCTCTCACAGCCTCTCAAAGTATATTGGAGTGTGCTGCATTCCAAGGCGAGTGCTGTTGCCAGAGCTCACTTCACAGAAAGGGCAAATTTACCGATGGACGGAGTGGGCTCAAACTAAGGCTGAAGAGCTTTCTGTCAGCCCTTGAGCTGCACCCATCTACCCACCTCGCTCACTGCCAGTCAGTGACAACTGAGTCTGGACACACCTAACCTTTTGGAGTGAGTGAGTCAGGCCCTGCAGTGTCTCCTCCCGTGGAGTGTAGGGATGTCCTGAGGTTTGCATCAGTTAGAGAGTGGAACTTCGAAGGAAGCTGCAGTTCCTGAACAAGGGGGGATGAGATCGGGAACACACACACAAAGTGCTGGAAGAGCTCACTGGGCCTGCCAGCCTCTGAAACAAAGTTAATGTTTCGAATCTGCTATGTCTCTTTCTCAGAAGTCCAGTGATATTTTGCTTTTGTTGAAGGATTAGATGAGTGGTGACTCCCAATGTGAGGGTTTCAGCCCATACTGACATCCCATAATAACCGTCAGGTAACTCAACAGATATCTCATGCTGAAAGCAAAAAGGAAATTAAAACCTCATGCAGCCAGAGAGCTCCCCCTCAAATGTTTAGTCTCCAATTTCTTTCATTGTTTCAGTTCCCAAGTACAAGTAGGCCCTGGGATTAATGTTCTTTGTATATTTTTGTGGTAGAATTTTTTCCTCGAGTGTTTTCACAAAGGTTGGATTTGGTGGTCGTACTGAGTATGTGTTTCCGTGAAAAAGGGATAGTTTTTAAGAGTTCTGTCGCAGGATCTGAGCCCGAATTTGTTTGTCCATCGCTCATTGCCCTGGAGAAGGATAGTGCTACCTTCCTGAGCCGCTGGAGCCCTAGGGGTATAGGGATACTTGCACAGCTGTTAGGGAGGGAGTTCCAGGATTTCAAATGGGATACAAAAGTGCATGTTTTTTTCCATTGAAAGCACGCAGTGGCAGCCTAATGAGCGTCTGTAGTAGGAGCATTAATTTTTTTTGTCTTTGCAAGCTGTGCATGTGAATAACTCAGAGCCTTACAAAGCAATATGTGAAGCTGGAGTCCCTAATAGCCTTAAGGTTACTGATTTCTGATGTATCCACCAAGGCAGGATATAATATTATTAACACACCTCCAGGTTGATGGAATTTACATAGGGCAAGGTATTAAGTGAAGAAATATATATATATATAATAATGCAGTGGTCTGTGTTTTGGGCACAATCCTGCCAAAAGTCGGTGTCTCTTACTCCAGCTTGTCAGGAATAGCGTCTGCTAGAAGGAGGTTTCATTGCAGTGTTTTCTGAAGTCTGTTTACTCAGTATTGTCTGTTTGAGCAATGTGCTGCAGCAAACAGTCTACAGAGTCTATTTTTAAACAGTTTCTTCATGTAGAGATAACACAGTGTGGAGCTGGAGGAATACAGCAGGCCAGGCAGCATCAGAGGAGCAGGAAAGCTGACGTTCCGGGTCAGGACCCTTCTTCAGAAATGGGGGAAGGGGAAGGGAGCTCAAATAAATAGAGAGGAGGGGTGGGGCTGGGGAAGGTAGGTGGGATGGTGACAGGTGAGTGCCGGTAGGCAGAGGTGGGGATTGGTCAGTGAGGTGGGAGGAGCAGGTAGGTGGGAGAGAAGGTGGACAGGTTGTGTCAGGTCAAGGAGGTGGGGATGAGAGGGATGGTCCCTGAAGAAGGGTCCCGACCCGAAACGTCAGCTTTCCTGCTCCTCTGATGCTGCCTGGCCTGCTGTGTTTATCCAGCTCCACACTGTGTTATCTCTGACTCCAGCGTCGGCAGTTCTTACTGTCTCTTCTTCATGTAGAGGGTAGATCGAATAAGGTCACTTTCCCACTTTCAATTTGCTTCAAGCATATGGTCTTGCTGTTGGTTGGGATAATTGATTAGAAGCACCCCCCCACCCCACACTCCTTCTCTTACACCTTCTCCCGACCCCAGCTATGTTCCCTCTAATCTTCCCTGTCACTGAGCACAACTCTGATGTTTGCACTTGGCAGCTGTTTCTGGAACCGGAGGGCCATGCATTGGCACGACACTCAGCATGCGTGGAACCTCCTAGCAGCAACACAGCCATGCAGTTTTAGGGAACATTGCTGCCTGTCACCCGAGGTCTTTCTTTAATTTCAAGAATATACTTCATTCATAAAAATCTTTATATACATAGATAGTCACTGGAGCATTTCGATTCTGTGCACAGTCTTCACATATGGAGAACAAATAAACTCAAGGCATTTCTTCCTTGAGCCAGACTATGTTTACATATGTTTGAGGCATCAGGAGGGTCCAATAACTGAACGGACCCCCATTTACCTTCAGCAGTAAGACCTCAGACAGTGGTCTTTCTCCACTGCTCCTTGGCAACAGCTGCCCCAAGGTTTAGTGCCTCCCTCAGCACATAGTCCTGGGCCTTGGAAGGTGCCAGTCTGCAACACTTGGTCGAGGTCAACTCCTTCCTATGGAAGACCAACAAGTTTCAGGCAGACCAAAGAGCATCCTTCATCGAGTTGATTATCCTCCAGGTGCAGTCGATGTTTGTCTTGGTGTGCATCCTGGGGAACACAGGGAGCACAGACTCCACATCACAGAGCTGCTTGAGACAACCCTCATCAGAAACCACTGCATCACTCTCCAGACTTCCTTTGCAAAGGTTAAATGGGATCAGTGTGGGAAAAATGTTGGGAGCTCTGGTGTAGAGTGTCTATTGTCGGCACTGTGGCAGGCAATGAGTTGGACAGAGCACAAACAATTTGTGTAGTGAACTCATCAGTCAGTTTAAATGGTGCACTGCAACGAGCAGTTAAAAACAAAGGTCCCACGAGCTAGTCACGGACAACAGTCGGGTGTGTCATCTCCAAGTATCACTGAGGAGTTGAAGGGCAGCCAATAATATTCATTTTTTCAGACAATTTTCGCATCACTGTACCTGTCTGTGTCTCTGAGCTATTTCCATTGGACAAACCAATTATCTCTCACAGAGCAAGCCCTACAGAGACACAGGGACAGATTTTGCCTGCTGTTTGCACATTCCTAGCATTTGTTACGTGTTAATAGCCCTTGGGAGACTAATTAGTGCTCCGTTAGATGGAGTTTAATGGCTGGGTGTAGATACCTTATGAAGTGTCTGATCTCTGGTTCCTAATAGAGAGGGTGAGCAACCTAGGTGGCCTTCATTAAGCAGTAGAAACTAATGTTCCTTTTCTCTTCTACCTCTCTTTCAGGATTTGGCTTTGTAACTTTTGAAAATGAAGAAGTTGTTGAGAAAGTCTGTGAAATCCATTTCCATGAAATTAATAATAAAATGGTAAGTGGCTGTGACTGGCTGTGCAAGCATGTTCTGTCTGAGTATGATGGAGTGCTCCATCACGGGTGTTACTTTCTGACTGTCACTGCCGTCAATCTCACAGCTCCTCATAGTGGAACAGAAATGTGGGAAACGGTCAGATAGCATTAGATTGGAACATTCCAGGGAGCCATACACACACACACACACACACACACACACACACACACACACACACACA
>NC_063357.1:8783319-8785638 GCF_021869965.1 Rhincodon typus | reverse complement strand
CACACACACACACACACACACACACACACACACACACACACACACACCAAACCAACCACTCTCCCCCACTCCCCACAAACACGCACACAGACACACACACACATAAAAACCCATGCATGCACACAGGAACATAAATACGAATTATTCACAGACATTACACATGCACACACATAAATACAAAGACACACACAAACACACACACACTGACACATTAGACATTAGAATATACTTTATTGTCATCTGTATTCAATGTAAAATACAGTGAAAAGTGTGAAAATAGACATATGTGCACATGCACACACAAGCATATAAAGACAGAAATAGACATATATGCACATACACACACGCACGTACACACAGGAACATACACAAGTAAACACCTATAGATAAAAATAAATGTACACAAAAGCCAACAGATATACACACATAAACAGACCCATTCATACATACTCATGCATTCACGCACATGGACACAGACATATGTGAGACAGACACAGATGCACATACATTTGCATGGGGGGTTGTGTGGGATGGAAGGAATAGTGTAGGGTCTCATCTTGCATTGAATGCTTTGAAGTGCAGAATCTGTAGTTATTTCAGTGAAAGAGTAATGGGTTAGAAAATAAAAGGAAAACATGTTTAGTCATAGGAAGTAATTGAAATGCAGGCCAAGTGAAGAATTGTTGAACTCAAAAACTGCTCTGTTTAGGAAACACCTTTCAGCAGCGAGTACATGCTGCTCAGATCTCTGCATTTTCCATTTAAGTCAGTGCATGATCCTTTTAAACAGTGTTCCACCCGATTTACTCTCACTCACCTCTATAATTTAGTGACAAAATGTAACTCCTTGAAGAAACCTGATGAGGTGCAGAGAAAAACTGGCAGGCAGGTTTATAAGCAAAGCTGTCTAAATTACAACACAAATTGATGCTACATCGTCAGACCCCCCCCCCACCCCAGGGCGCTGGGGGCTGTTCTGTGAGGTTGGGAGGGGCTGAAAGTCAGCGGGTTTTCAGAATGTGCCGTTAGCTGTCTCCATTTAACCTAAGCTGCAGAGGGTGAAGCTAGAGAGGCAGAGAACACGGCCTGGCACAGTATTTGGTGAGCTGGCACTTTTATTTCTCTCTGGCAAGCTGAATTCCAAGCTCTTGACAAAAAAAAAATCAAACGACTGTGGATGCTGGAAGTCAGAAACTGCTGGAGAAACTCAGCAGGTCTGGCAACATCTGTGGAGAGAAAGCAGAGTTAATGTTTCAGGTCGAGTGACCTTCTTTGTTCTGGGCTGCAATAGACTTTGAGGCTGACAAAGACCTGTAAACTCTGTACTTTAGCACAAGCATCAGTTTCCACCTTTCCCCTCTGGATCCATTCCAGTGCAGAAGCTAATCTTCCCACTCTGGTAGATCTCAGATTTTAAAAATGTATCTATTTTGAATGAATCTGTTTGGAAA
Organism: Rhincodon typus; assembly: GCF_021869965.1. Taxonomy (NCBI): domain Eukaryota; kingdom Metazoa; phylum Chordata; class Chondrichthyes; order Orectolobiformes; family Rhincodontidae; genus Rhincodon; species Rhincodon typus. Next base: position 8,784,187 of record NC_063357.1, on the reverse strand, counting down.
TTATGTGACACTTTGCCTGTCCACTATCTACAAGGCACAAGTCAGGAGTGTGATGGAATACTCCCCACTTGCCTGGATAGGTACAGCTCTAACAACACTCAAGAATCTCGACACCATCCAGGACAAAGCAGCCCACTTGATTGGCACCACATCCACAAACATCCACTCCCTCCACCACCGACGCTCAGTAGCAACAGTGTGTACCATCTACAAGATGCACTGCAGAAATTCACCAAAGATCCTCAAACAGCACCTTCCAAACCCATGACCACTTCCATCTAGAAGGACAAAGGCAGTAGATATATGGGATCACCGCCAGCTGTAAGTTCCCCTCCAAGCTACTCACCATCCTGACTCGGAAATATATCGCCATTCCTTCACTGTCACTGGATCAAATTCCTGGAATTCCCACCCCAAGGGCATTGTGGGTCAACCTACAGCACATGGACTGCAGTGGTTCATGAAGGCAGCTCACCCTCACCTTCTCAAGGGGCAACTAGGGATGGGCAATAAATGCTGGGCCCTGCCAGTGACACCCACATCCCATGAATGAATAAAAATAAACGACTGCTTTGACTGTCAGCAGTGTCCTCCCACGTAACTGGTTTGAGAGAGCCACTCAGAGGCTGTTTGAGTTTCCCCCTCGTCGCTGTCTGAAGATCTTTGAGCTTCGTACATTGGCCTTGGCTCTATTCCTGGTTGCCCACTCCCACTCCCACTCCCTGGGACAGGTCACCCCCAGACCACATTCCCACTCCCTGGGACAGGTCACCCCCAGACCCCACTCCCACTCCCTGGGACAGGTCACCCCCAGACCCCACTCCCACTCCCTGGGACAGGTCACCCCCAGACCCCACTCCCACTCCCT